>NW_027186418.1:3564277-3587163 GCF_028583685.1 Petaurus breviceps papuanus | reverse complement strand
TGTGTGTGTGTGTGTGTGTGTGTGTGTGTGTGTGTGTGTGTGTGTGTTGGAGTGGTGGTGGTGGTGGTGGCGGCGGCGGCGGTAGTGGTGGTGTGGAGAAGAGAGGGAAAGTAGGAGTGAACTGAGCTTGGGCGTTTGGAGAGGCAAGGAATGTAGTAACTGAGTTGAATCTGTGGCAGGTGGAAAGAAAGTTCACACACTTCTTTGGCCGTGTGCCCAATGAGGGTTTTGCCTAAATCTTCTAAAGCCATCAAGTTTAGAGCTTGAGAATCGTCTTATTTTGCATTATAGAAAACCAAGGCCCAGAGAGGTTAAGTGTGATTTGCCCATTAAGTAATTCAGTCGGAATTCGAATCCAGATCTTTTATTTTTACTTCAGTGGTTCTTCCCCTTCCCGTCACTTAACCATGTTGTGATTTAATAACTAGGAATCCCAGTCCCTCCAATGCTTCTCTCCCCCTTCTCCTACCCTCATCCCTCAAATCCTTAACTTTCAGAGAACAGAAAGGAACCAACTCCCACACTCCGCCAAAACAAAGCCCCTTTCTCAAACAAAGGCAGTCCCATCCAGGCCGCAGGGGCATAGTTGGGGCAACCGGACCTTTTTCACCACAAGGGCTTTCTGTTGGCAGGGAGCAAGCTAGACCAGAGCTGACAGTAAAGCGCATCTCCGGGACAGATTAACTTCGGGCGCAGGCTACCAAAAGCGAGTGTCCTGAGCTTACTTTTCCGCCTGGTTTCAATCTGACTTTTATCTTCGCCCTCCCCCTCTCCTACAGTCCCATCTTAACGAATTCCAGATTTTCTGCTCAGGAGGGGCAGGAATTCAGCCCCAACGCTCTTTTGGCCCCCTCCTGGGACTTCGGTTAGCAGGGTTAGACTGTGCTCCACGCCTAGCAGAAACTTCGAATTAAAGCATACATCTTGCGAGTTTCCTGGGTGCACCTTTTGAGGGGCAGGTTTTGTTTTTGTTTTTGTTTTTGTTTTGCGGCTCCCCGCCCCCTCCGTCTTACTCCCTGCGTTTTGGCAAAGAGAATAGCATTAATATGTGTAATGCCATTTTTCTCAAGTTCCACTCCCGGGTGGATTAAGGACTGTCACTCTAACTGCTTCTCCTCCCTCCTCTCCACTCCCCACCCCCATCCTTTAAGTAGTCTCATTCTGAGCGGGGTCTGAGAAGGGTACGGAAATCTCGGCCCGAGGGCAGCTAGCTCCCAGGTGACTGGATTGGGAAGCAGGAATTGTTCATTCTTTAGTTCATTCATTCATTCATTCTGTGTTGTGGTGCAAAAGCTCAGGGTTGGAAAGCAGGAGGTTTTCAGTCAGAATCGAGGTTCTGTTTAGTACCTGTCCTATACTGGGCTCCTCATTCTCTCCGGACCACATTCTCGGTTAAATGAAGAGGTTGAATTTGACCCTCTAAGGTTTTGTCTAGCGTCTGATCTTATGATCGTCTCGATCTTTCTCTGAAAGTGCAACTGAAAATGCACTTTTCCAGTTTCCAACCACAGAGTCTAAGGCCCTGGGAGATTTACGTCAGCCTCATTTTTTTTTTTGGGGGGGGAAGGGGAGAGGGAGAGAAGACACTGAAAAGGAGAAGCACACAAGAAGTTGGAGAAGAGTGGTGAAGTGTTTAAGTCAGTAGACAAACTAGGTGGCCCAGAGGATAAGAGTGCTGAGACTGGAGTCTTCCTGACTTCAAATCTGGTCTCAGACACTTACCAGCAGTGTGACCCTAGACTAGTTACTTAACCTTGTTTGCCTCAGTTTCATCATCTGTAAAATCAGCTAGAGAAAGGCACGGCAAATCACTCCAAAATCTTTGCCAAGAAAACCCCAAACGGGGTCACGAAGAGTCGAACTCGACACAACTGAACACCAAATGAATAAACTAGAGACGCATTGTAAACAGCTCTGGATTTGCTTAAAAAACAAAACAAACAAAAATCCAATAACCCAAAACGTGGGATCTAGGACCATCTTTGCCACTGACGATCCTTTAATCTTAGGGAAGTCACTTCCTCTTTTTGCCTCTGTATCCTTTAAAATTCGGATAAATAATAATCTACCTCTCTTGGAATCTGTGTACGGCTCCAATAAGATAATATATGTAAAGAGCTTCTTAATCCTAAAGTACTATATAAATGTCAATCTTGTTTCTAGCAGCTGTGTGACCACGGACACATTACTACCCTTCTTCTAGTCTCAATTCCTTTTCTGCATAAAGGAGGCTCTTGGATGACGATCTCTCAGGTCCTTTCTAGCTAAAACAGTGTAGCGTTCTTCTGGGAGGTTTGGAAGTGGTGGAAGGCCGAGAGTGACGAACTAAAAGCTGAGAATGAGATTCCGAACAAGAGGGGGGCTTTGAGGTCAGCTTTTGTAAAGACCAAGTATGCAATAGTATGCAATCAGAAATCCAAAAAGGAAAGCCCCCGCCCTCTTCCATTCTACTTTTGCCCCTCAAAGGGTTGCTTATTCCTTCTCGGTGGGGGGAGGTGATGAGGGTGGCAAAACCCCCTCCAAAGGGGGAGTCGCTCCTTTCAAAGCGCAGCGACCCCCCCCCCCTTTTTTTTCCACACACACCCCCCCCCCCCCCCGCCCCCGCTCCTCGCCTCTCGCCTTCCAGGCCTCCCAGAGAGCTTCTCTGGGAGTTTCTCAGGCTGTCACCAACCTGAGAAGTCCTGCCTTCCTCCGCCCCCCACCCCCCAGCGGCCCAGGGAAGTTACAGCCCCCAAGGGAAGGAGGTGGAGACCACCCACGGTGTCCTTTTATCTGGGAAATATATTTCAGGGCAGGGGGTGGGGCCCGGACGGGGGAATGGAGGCCCAGAGCGAGTCCTAATGATGTGTTTAACAAATGGGGAGGATGCGGGGCCTGGCCTGGAGAGAGGAGAGCGAGGGCGGTGCGGGCCGGGTAAAGATGGGGGCACCAGCCCCCTGGGCAAGGAAGAAACCGGAGTCTGGGGGTGACTAAAAACACATGGAAACTGGGGGATATCTTTTTAATCGGGAAAAATCATAAAACATAACAACACACACAACCCCAAACACCAAAATAATATCCCCACGTACGTGAACTCACATGTAAACAAGGGAAGAAATGCTGCAACAGCCTCCCTCCCTTCTTCCCTCCTCCCTTCCCCCATAGACAGCCCGGAGCCACCTAATGCCTCGGGGCTGGAGGATGGGCATAAAAAAGAAAAGAGGGAGGCGGGAGACCTGGGGAAAGGGGCTCAGGCCACTGATCTCCTTTCAAAACAAGGGAGATTGAAAAATTTACGGGGAGAAAACAACCAAAGGCTGCTGGTTCTTGGCCGGGGACAAAAGCACAACGTGTTACATAAAGCTCCCCCGGACCGCGCACCGATCTCGTCCTCCAGCCAGGGCATGCTCGGTGGGAGGGGAGACGGACGGCCTAGCTGGAGGTGGCCACCTGGTCGGAGGGGTTCAGCAATTTATGAGTCCCAAGGGTGCGGGGTCGCGGGTTGGAAGGGCTAGAAAGAGGTAGAAGGGGGGAAGAGGATGGGAGAAGGAAGGAGAGGAAAGATCAAGATGGGAGGTGAGGAGAGGAGGATGAGAGCTAGAGGAGAACAAGAGGAAGAAGTCATAAACAGAAGGGGTATGGGGATGGTACTCAAGAGGAAGGGTACCGGAGGGGAGGCTAGGTCGTGGGCTGGAGCCTGTCCACTAGGCAAGATTCATTAAGAAACATTTGAGCAGCCTTTAATCATATCAACAGCCCTCCAAACACAGTTTGGGTTGCAGGGAACGAGAGAGCCTAGATAAGGAAAAGCGTGGGGAAGAAACGTAAGGAGGAAAGGAGGTGAGGGTTAGCACCTCCTCGAAGTTTAGAGAATAAGAATCTTTTCATCCCTCCCTAACCCTCCAATTCCCTTAGCCTGCCCTTAGGCAATTGGAGGACTCCCTAAGAAATTTGGAAACTAGAAAATGCATTTGTCACTTTTCCTTAATAAGGCTAGAAAGTGGAAGCAGGAAAGGATGAGTGAAGGAGGAAGAAACTGCAGGAAGAGGAGGGGGGGGAGAGAGAAGAAGAATTCGCAAAAATCTCTGAGTTGGAAGGAACCTGGAAGCCATTTTAGTAAAATCCAAATCTGACTACAAAAGACCTGTACAACATTCCAAGAGATAACAGATTATGTTTGAAAGACCAAGCTAGATAGAATGAAGTGGCCTCCAGAGAGAAGCCGGTTCAACCCAACTCTGTACAATGCCTAAGATGGCATTAATTTGTTTGTTTGTTTGTTTCCACTCTTAGGAAGATCTAAATTAAAATACCGCCTCACACATTGGTAGCTTTGTGACCCCAGGCAAGTCTCAAGTAAGTCATTTAACTTCTCCCAGATTCACTTTCCTCTTCTGTTAGACCAGGATGATAAGGGCATCTACCTCACTACGTTATGAGGATCAAATGAGATAATATTTGTAAAGCAATTACTAGCAAAGTGCCTGACACTAACAGAGCTTACTCAATGTTTTTTGTTTCCTTCCCTCCCCTCTGCTCCTCATAGCATTGTTAGAAGGATCAGAAGGGATAACACTTTAAGTCACTTTGTGAAACTTAAAATTTACAAGGAAAAAAAAAGCTTTTACAGCAGTAAACTAATTAGTGGTTAAATTAGTAGTTAACTGATATTGAGATTTAAACCCCCTTAAAACACCTATTTTTTTCCCTGAGAAAACAAAATGCTGACAAGCTACACCTCCTTCATCTTGTACTTGTAAAATAGATTTTTTAGCTGTGATTCGATTTTCTTTATCCCCATAAAGTAATCTAGACAGATTTACTTCTGATTCTGATGAGGCAACCCAAGTACTATTTATCTCTCCTAGCTTTGGATTATTTAAAAAATTGATAATTTTGTGAGCTCTGCTTTTTTATTCAGTCCCCCAAAGGTTAAACAGCACAGGATTAACTATGTATCTTGGAGCGTTCCACTAGAGATCACATTTCAACTAGGCATTGAGTCATTCTCACTGTTCTTTGCGGTCAGCTATTCAATCAATTCCCAATCCACCCAACTGTTGTTTGGTCCCTAACTCTCATCTTGTCAATGAGAATTTTATGGGAGATTTAAGACTAATAGCCATTCTCTAATAGATAAGTGGTCAAAAGATAGAAACAAACAGTTCTCAAAAAAATTGCAAAATAATCAAAACCACATGAAAGAATACTCCAAATAACTATTAATAAGAGAAATGCAAATCAAGATAGCACTGAGGTTTCATGTCATAACCTGCAAACTGGCAACAATGACCAAAAATGGCAACAGTTAATGTTGAAAGAGTTGTGGAGGGATAAGCATGCTAATAAATTGTTGTTGAAGCTGTGAAATGGTACAGTCATTTTGGAAAGCAATTTTGAATTACGTGAAGAAAGTGACTACAATGTCCACATTCTTGGAACCTGAGACTCCACTCCTAGGCTTATACCCTAAGGAAGCCATCTATAAGAAGAAAGTCTCCATTCAGTACTTTTTGTGATAACTTAGACTTGCAAACAATTGGTGAATGACTAAACAAATTGTGGTATGTGAATGTAATGGTACATTCCTGCACTGTAAGAGATGATGTGTGTGATGAATATAAGAAAGCATGGAAAGATATATATGAACTGATGCAGAGTGAAATAGGAGCCAAGAAAACAATATGCATATAAACTACAGTGTAAATGGAAAGAAGTACACACCAGAAAATAAAAAATAAATGTAAAATATATATATATAAAGATCAAGCAGGATTCAAATGAGGAGATATGAGAAGATATTTCCTACCTACTCCTTTGTGGAGATGGAAAATCTATAGGTGTTAACACATTGCATATTTTTTCAATGTATTGACAAGTTGTGCTACTTTTTTTCTCTCTAAAAATGTTATTTGTTATATGGGATGCTTCTCTAGGAGGGGAAATTATATTTGGGATAACTATGATGATGTAAGAAACAGAAGGTATCAAAAACTTATTTAAAAAAAAATCTAAGGGTAGCTAGGTGGTATAATGGATAGAGCATCAACACTGGAGTCAGGAGGACCTGAGTTTAAATTTTACCTTACACATTTACTAGCTGTGTGACCTTGGGCAAGTCACTTAATCCTAACTGTCTCCTCCCCCCTCCAGCAAAAAAAAAAAACAAAAACAAAAAACCAACAAACCTAAACAGGACTTCTATGTAGATGACTGATGAGATTCTCCTAAACCCAGCCTTTCCCCAGCATCTCAAAATAATAATAAATGCATCTAATAGAGTAAAAGATAAACAACAAGAACAAAAGCCAAAGAGAGGATAAGAGAACTTATTCAAAGATCCACTTCATAGGAAAGTCAGCAGAGAAACTGATAAGAAAAGAAAAATGTAGGAATTCAACCACAGGCTCTAATATATTGAATAAATATCATGGAGTTCAAGAAAATTACTTGAAAACTCCTATGAAGATAAAAATGTTGCAGCACAGATTTGGTACCACCTTTTATTGAAGATCTTTCCTGATCTCCCCAGTTATTGTTGTTTTTACCCACACATTTGTTTTTATTCTGTATGTAATTGGTACATACTTTTCTGTTATATAAATTGTTTTACCCCTGTAGAATTTAAGTTCCTTTGGACAGGGACTATTTTTGGTCTTTGTATTTCCAGTGACTGTCACATAGTAAGCACTCAGTAAATGCTAACTAAATTGAGTGGAATTTAGTTGAACAAATTGAGATTTCCAGATATGATTAATGCAATAACTCTAAGAAACTCCAGAATGTAGAGCAAAACAAGAATTAAAGGAAGAAATAAAGGAGGGAATTTGGATAGAAATTAAAGTTCTAAAAGACAAATAAAATAACAAAACAAATAATGGACAGTATCTCCAAAATAATAGATTCTCTGCTAAAGGGTATAGCAATTTTGGAATTCAAAAATGCAAAAATGGAAAAAAGATTGTCAGGGCAAGATCAAGAGAAAATGAGGTCATATGTTATCAGGGATGACTCTCTTGGAGTAAGGAAGGAGAGAGATGGAGAAATCTAGGAAATATAAAAACAAGGGACAGCAACCACTGCATACACACACACACACACACACACACCAATAGGTTGGAAAAATATCTTAGATCTTTACAAGCCAAGGCACTTGACTTTGAGGACAGATTGGTTTAAAATAATTTGAGAGTAACAGGTTTTTCACAAAAAAAAAATTGATGGAATTAAAAACCTAAATATTATTCATCAGGAAACATACAGGAAAAATTTTCAAAAGTACTGAAAATAGTGGACAAAGTATGGATAAATGTAGTCCATAGAAATCTGGCAAAGAGAAACCCGCAATATGACTTGTCTGTAAAAGTTAATCAAACTTTAGAACTTCTGTTGAACACCAAACTTTGCAAGCCGCTAGTCCATAGAAATTTGACACAGAAAAATCCTAAATTTGATTTATGTATAAAAGTTATCAAGCTTCAGAACCTCAATGTTGACCATCAAATCTTGCATCTAAGAAGATGAAATGCAGAAGACTATTTTCATTTACAAGAAAACTGGAATATGCTATTTCAAAAATCAAAAGAAATTTGTCTGCATCATCAAAATAATGTATACCAAAAAGCTGAGCTTAAATTTCCTGGCAAAAAGGAAGCTCTGAAGACGCCAGAAGTGACCAGGGCATTTAGCAGGCAAACTCATCAAACAAACGAACTTTAAGAAAGGTGAAGCAGGTGGTATAACAAGAAAATAAGGATTTAATTAGTGAAAGTGTTTCCATGCTTCTAGGGCTAGCCAAATATATTTTTACAAAATTCTCTCCTTGTTTCAGCGCCTCTGAAAGAATATTTCTGAACAAATTTCAAAAAGAGTGAAGAATGATTAGTTCTAGTCTTTTAGTAGAATCCAGATCCCTGATTATGTAGTTAACACTTCTGGGAGTGGAATGTAAGTAAATTTAATTCCACAGATGAAGATCTTTCAGACAGGAATATGGCAGTAGAGGGACTAGGAGGAGCCAGAGATCCCCACTACTTGACTTGGGTCAGAGAGGAATGGGGGCTGTTTCCTATCTCTCATCTTTCCCTGAAACTTAACTGGGAATATTTAGAAAATAACACTTGGAGTTAGAATTCTTGTGTCAGGGAACATGAATCAAGTTCTACCAATAGAAACATGTAATCTAGGGCTTTCCCAACACATTCTTGTGGAGGTGAGATCCTCCACAGAAGATGCCATCCAGGAAGATTGCATTTTTTTTTTAAGAAATTGGGGTTAAGTAACTTGCTCAAGGTTACACAGCCAGTTATTTCTGGGTGTGGTGCTAAATATCTGAGCCCGGATTAGATCCCAGGTCATCCCGACTCTGGGGCCGGTGCTTCTACTCACTGAGCTACCTGGCTGCCCCAAGATTGCATATTTCAATTGACTCTTTCCAGTCCATGTCCCACCCCAGCAAAGGATACCTATTGGTTCCTCTGGCTTTTTGGCAGAAAGGGCAGGCAGACAAGGGAGAAAAGAGGACCAGAGAGATGATATGACTGACAGAAGGATGTACAGGTGGTAGCTTTAAGGGTCTGGTTTTAGCTTGGGTCTTCATGCTATGGATATAAAGCTCCTTCTACTGTTTCTCACTGATTTCTTCATGAATTAGTATTTCTGGAAATAGGTCTCCATAGGAAAAAATTGTTCTTTGTACAAAGACATGGGCAAGGAAGCAGAGAGGGAATCAGAGTTGGATGGTTCTGTCTTCCAAAAATATCAAACAGTATTAAGATCATAGAGAGAATAAGTAAAGCATTTATGTGCAAAACCTCCTAAGTAGGGTTTGAGAATATGCTAGGAGGGGCAAGGAATAAGAAAGTGTGTGTGGGGGGGGAGTTAAAATACTATTTCTTGAAAGGAGGTAAGATAGATAAATTCAATTCAAATGAAGGAGAGAGGAAGAGAGACAGAATGGGAAGAAGGGGGGGAAGTACAATAAAATTACATTCAAGGAATTTGGGTTTGGCATATATAACAGGAAAGCTGAGTGAAGGACTGAGTAAAGAGTCGGAGATCAGATTAGTATGAAGAAAAACAAACAAATAAACAACCCCCCCCCCATAAGTACATCATGTTGGTTTTACACACACACACACACACACACACACACACACACACACACACAAAATATATTGTTACATATACACATTCTATATTAAGTTATATGATTTTATTTACACACATACATATGCATATATATTTATACATACACATATATAACAGATTTTAATGGAGAAAAGCATGAAATTATCAATTATAACTTTGGTTATGTGAAATTACTAAATTTGTCAATAAAATGGAAGAAAATGTCAGGATGGGTAAGAAAACAATCTCCAGCAATTTGCTACATAAAAGAAATACATTTCAGACATAAACACACAGGGTTAAAATGAAAGACTGCAACAAAATTTATTATGTTTCAAGCAATTAAAAAAGAAACCATGAATTACAATCAGGATTTTATATATGACAACACTGAAGATTGGTTCTGTCTAGAGAAACAGAGAAATTACATTATGCTTAATGACACCGTAGACAATGAAACAATATCATTTTAAAATAATTTGTATCAAACTGCACAATGTATAAGGATCTAAAGAAAAAAATAATTGAAATACAAAAAAGACAGATAATTTGTGACTTTGGCACTCCTTTTTTTCAGATATGGATAAATCTAGCAGAAAGATAAAGAAGGAAATCACAAATTCAAGCATATTGTTGGGGAAATGAGATATGAAAGACCTATGATAATTTTAATGGGCATGTTAATATTATAATTATTGTAGAAATAATATTAAGGAATATGTATTTTTTAGCATTACATAGTACCTTTACAAAAACAGATCATATGTTAATAAATTAATACAGATAACCAAAAATCCTTTTATGCAACAAAAGTAGTAATCAATTTAAAAATGCACCAAAAGATATAGAGAAAATGAAACTGGATTGATATCCTAAATAATAAGTACAAATAAGAACAAATCCTAGGAACAATTATTCTAAAGATTTATCCTTTTAAAGGGAACGATAGCTTATGTGACAATATATCAAAATATATTAGAGGCAATTATAGCAATCCTTAAAGCAAATTCATGTTTTTGAAGACAATTTTTAAAAATAACAAGAGATTAATAAATTGAGTTCACAATAAAAAGATAGAAAATAAACATATTAACATACCCTGTAAAAAAGTACAAAATAAGATTGTGAAAATCAAGAGAACAATTACAGAAAACAAAGATTATTTAACTAAGTAAAAAAGCTGCTTTTAAAAAGACTAACAAAAATCATTAAACAATATTGAGGAGAAAAATCAAATCATCAACCTAAAAAATGAACAAGGTGAAGGTATGGTAAATAAAAAGGAAATAAAGGGAAATATCAGAAATGATGCCCAATTATAAACTAATGAACCTGAGAATAGAAAGGAAATGGATAAGTATTTGCAAAATATTAAATAGCTAAATTACAAAATAGGAAGTGGAAATCTGAATAAAATATTAGGAAGACAACTCTAAAAAGCCATGAATAATAAACCTCTGGCCTGCATATATTTACAAATGAATTCTATCAAACATTTTAAAGAACAATTGAACTCTCTGCTACATAAATTGTTCTCAATACTGGTACCTTGCAAACTTCTTTTATGAGAGAAATATGACCCTGATATCCCAATCAGGGAGAAGTAAATAGAGAATGTGATCTCTAGATCAATATTACTGAATATTGATGAAAAACTTTGACCAAAACCTAGCAGATTGCAGTAATATATGTGACCTATATATATTACATATGTATATACATACTATATACATATATAAAATATGTTAAAGTATTTCTTTTGACTGAGTTGGATTTATACAAGGGAATAAAAGGATGATTCAACACTAGGCAAACATTTGGCATAATTAGTCATATCAATAACAAAACCCCCAAAACATGTGATAATACCAATAGATAAGATGTAAACAACAACAAACCCAATACTTTTCCCTTTAACTAAGTATAGTACTTATTTATGTTTAAAACTCAAAGTAGACATGGAACCAGCATGGTGAGATAGAAATCACGATAGGCTTGGAGTAAAAGGACCTGATTTCAAATCCCTGCTTTATTACTTGCTATTTGTGTGACCTTGGGCAAGATACTTCATTTCTCTGGGTCTGTTTCCTCCTCTGTAAAATGAGGGTGCCGGAATAGATGACTTCTAATACCTCTTCCAGTTCAAACTTTACAATGCTTTGATCCAAGAGTTAGCATTATTTGTAATGAAAAAAAAATAGTTTATTTTTTTTTAATGAGTTCAATTGTCAAGTGAGGAAGGACACTTCCTTTGTCCATTATAATTTGACACAGTATTAGAAATGTTGTCTATAACAATAAGGCAAGAAAGCCCCAAAAGGAGGCAAAATTATCCATATTTGTGGAAAATCAGTACTTAAAAAAATCTAGAGAATTAGTAAAGAAAATAATTGAGATGATTAATAGAGACAGCAAAGTGGTAGGGTAGAAAATAAACAAAAATAACTAACCTTTACATACATTATTTGAATTAGGAAGGAGAAATTCCATTCAGAATAACTGAAATTCATAAAATACATGGAAATTCACTTACCAAGACATACAGAGAACTTCTATAAATAATACTATCTACAGAAATAAAGCAAGACCCAAATTAGTGTAAAGATAGTTGTAGCTCGTGTCTTGATATTGCCAGTATAATAAAAATGATGATACTACCTAAATTAACCCTCAGACTAAGTCTTATGCTAATGAAACTGCCAAGGGTTACTTAATAGAAACAGACAAAATAAAGTTTATTTGGAGGAACAAAAGTAAAATGTCAAGGGAAATATAAAAAGTAAAAAGAAATGAAGGAGGCTTACTATGATCGGACTTTAAATTATTTTGTAGATTAGTAATTACCACGACTATGTGGTATTGATAAAAAATTATGAAAAAGTAGATAAGTAGAATAGATATAAAAACCAAATGTAGAAACAACTACATACAGCAGTCTCATGTTTGTCATTTATGAGATGTTCTATAAGGATATTTAAAAATATATTTATTCTAGAATTTTTGTAGGAGTTGGTCAATATCACTGGCTTATTGTTTGTAGGTTTCTCCCTCTGTCTCTGTCTCTCTCATTAGGACTTTTTTTTCTTCTATCCTGTGACACTTTTCTCATTTTCTACAATCTTTCAAAGATTACTGATGTTGCCTCAGTAATCCATTCTCTCTCCTTACTCTCTCCTTAACTCCTACCAATACTTGGGGGGTGTAATTCTGCTAAACCAGGCAACTTCAAATCATTATAGGCAGCTTGGTGCTTTTTTACTATCTCTTTAATTTTATTGGGTATTAGTTACTTACTGCCCCCCTCCTTTTTTTTTCCTCTATCCTTTCCAATATGAAGATCATTTTCCTTGGCAGACATAACACAAGTATAGAAAGAATTGGATATCTCCTTCATCCTCTATTGTTATCATTCCAATATAGCCTAATCACTGGTGCATCCTCTTCTTTGATCTTTTCCCCTCCAATATGCCTAAAATGCCCACTCATTTCTTTTTGCTATTGTTAGTTTTCCTCACCAGCCTTAGCTAATACTGAACTTTAATATTCTTGATACTGTTACAGGACTGTGGCATATTATTTTATTTAGATTATCCACTATCTGCCCTTCCATATCCTCTGAAAATTTTTGTTGTTAGGTGAGTATTCTATACGTGTTTATTGGTTTCTTTAGGTAAATTCTTTCTCTTTAGAATTCTTCCTTTCTGTATCTTCATTTTTGATAGTTTCCTACCTTTCTGGTACTGACTTCCTTTTACAATTTTAGCCCTTGGAACCCTACCTATGTTTTCTCTGAAACCTCTGAAATCTGCTCTTCAAAAATCAAGGGTGTACCCTGGCTTTGTTCAACTCTATCACAAATTTTAAGATAGAATAATCAATTTCCTCAATGTTTCCCACCAATTCTACTTTAGCAACAAGTTTCTCTTTGCTGGTCAGAATCAGGTACAGAATTGCAATCCTCCTTGTTGATTCCTCTACCTTATAAATAATTTTTAAAAATATGATTAAGGCAAGCCAAGAGTTTACTAACTGTGCTGGTTTTGGCAGAAAATTCCAACAGATGCCCAGATAATTGAAGTCCCCCATTAATTATATTGCATATGTCTGAGCCAAGTTTGGGTTCTGGTTCTTAAATTCTTAATTCCCTTCTTTTAGTTTTAAAATATGATGCTACCTATCTTTTATGGTATTTTAACTTTGTTAAATATTTTCCAGTTATATTTTAATCTACTTTGGAGGCACTCCAGAGTATTGCCACCATATTTGGCCCCTGTTTGACATCTCTAGTCTGTAATATTCACTGATGGCATCACATGTTTCTGTCTTCATTGAACTTCATTCATATATTCTTCACAATGCTTCTTGCCTTTGGTTCCCATATTTACTTATGAGTGTCTCCTTAATTTGTCATTCTATTCCCTCCATGACACTTTTTCTTATCCTGCTGTTTTCACTCATATATAGCCTTTTAGGGCCATACTCAAATGATGGACCCTACCTTACATTTCAATATCTACAAGTTGAATTTGTCTTATTGCCTCAGTATCTCTAGTTTACATTGTTTATTACACATAATTTTTGTATTTGGGCATAAGTCATCTGAAATCAAGCATTTTATTCCACCCCCTTTCAGAGATTTTATCTTTAGTGAACTTCTGCACCCCTCTACAGCTAATCATCCTCCATTGTAGCTGTTGTCATGATATATACTTGAGAGCATATATAGGCAGTATTTTCCTCTCTCACCCCCCCCCTTTTAAAGGTCCTTTGATTGGATATGCAAGAATTCAAGCCCTTGTTAGGTTTATTTCATTGCTGTCCATGAACCTATGATCCCTATATTTTAAGCCATGATCCAGAAACCCAAATTCCATTCTTGTATATCATTGTCTTAACCAGCTGCTCCCCTCACTAATCTGTGTTTTTCTGCTGTCTTTGCCTTTCATCAGCTTAAGGGATGAAAACATCACATGTACCACTCAGGTCTTCAATTTCTTCCCAAGAATTAAAATCCCTATTCAGTGTTCTTTCTGGCAGTATCATCTGTACTCACATGCATCACCAGGCATGGCTAGGCTAGTTGTCCTCAATTTTGCTACATCTTGGAAGGTACTTCATGTCTTACATCCACAAAAAAACAGCATTATCTCTTTGTTTTTATTATAGTTGTAATTATATATTTTTATTTGTTACTATATAGTTTATTATTATATTATTGACAAATAGTTGCCTCAATAATCCCCCTGAGCAGGGAATCACCAAAAACTATTAATGGTCTCTTCCTTCTCAAACTTTTACTGTATATAAAATCTCTCAACCTATGGATCCACATCATCATTCCATGGAAAAGAACCAGCTATTTTCTCCATACAGGGTCCAGCTCTGTTGTCTTCAGGAAGAGGATCACATACTTAGCTACAAGTGTTCAATGGTCCTCATTCTTCCCTGTTTTCTAAAAGGGATAGAGAAAGAATAGAGAAGTAAAGAAGGAAGGAAAAGAGCGTAATGCTGAGCAAGAAGAGTCAGAGGAGGAATACAGAAAGAGGAGGAAAAGGACTAGAGGAGGAAGAAGGAAGGGGAATAGAGGAAGAGTAAGAAAGGCATAACAAATAAAGAGAAATTAGAAGACGAAAAGAAGATGATAAGACAAGGAGAAAAGAAAACAATGGAGCCAGCCTGATATAAAAGAAGAGAAATTGGAGGGAGAAAAGAGAAATCAGAGCAAGAAACTCAGAATCATAACAGCTCAGAGTTGGAAGGGACCTCAAAGACCATCTAGCCCAACCTATACCAGAACAAAAATCTTCTCTATAGCATAAATTAGTCAACAAACATTTACTAAGCACTTACTATGCTCCAGATACTATGCTAAGGGCTCAGGATATAAATATACCTAACACTTGATCATTCAGCCTTTGATTAAAGAATTCTCGTCAGAGGGAACACATTTTTGGATTGTCCAAATTGTTAGGAAGTTTCCCTTACATCAAGCCTCTGTCTTTCTCTGCAACTTCTTTCCACTTTTCCTAATTCTGCTTCTAATGCCTTTTTTGGATGCTTTTTCAAATACTTGAAGACAGCCATCATGCCCTGCCTTACAGTCTTCTAAGGTTAAGCACCTCGGTTTCCTTCAACCAGCTTTTACATGGTATGAACTCACCTACCTTTCTTTACCATCTTAGTTATCCTTCTGTATACACCCTCTAGCTTTTCAAAGTTCTTTCTGAATAATGGAATCCAGAACATAACCCGAGAGAGAAGATAGAGGAGGAAAAAGAAGAGCTGAGTAAAAGTAAGAGAAAAAGGGTGAGGAAGAGATATATCCTTGTAAAGGAAGGTAAGAGGAAGAAGAGGAATGAGTTATCTGTTGAAGGATTGGGGATGCTTAACCCGAAGAAGACATAACTTGTATCAGAGATGGCTATGTTACCGTGTTTCCCGATAATAAGACCTATCCCGAAAATAAGCCCTCCCCTTACTGTGTAAGATTCCTCTAAAATAAGCCCTCCCCCGAAAATAAGCCCTATTGAGATTGCTACTGTAGTGAACGTGATCCCCTGTGCTACACGCTACATTACGGTACCCTCTGTATGCACCGTTCCCCCCCCCCCAAATACACGCAGCGCTCCGAGCTGCATCCAATCAGAGCTGCAGCAGTGAGCGCGTCATCCTGTTCTTCCCTAGCGATTTGATTGCTGGCGCCATTGAGAGCAGTGCCGAGGAGAAGAGCTGAGGCAGGACAACCATAAGCCCTCCCCTGAAAATAAGCCCTCTGGTGTTTTTCTTTCCAAAAAAAATAAGAGTGTCTTATTATGGGGAAACACGGTAGTAGGGCTAAATTCTACTCAATTCGTATGGTAGATTTTGCTCGCCTTTTTGCACCACCCAGACTCATAATTAAACATTTTGACTGTGCTTAAAGGTTTTAAAAGCTCCTCCTTTCCATACCCATGTAGTACAATGATTATCTCTGTTTTTTCATATAGAGAAACTGAAGCTCTAGAGGAATGAAGTGACTTCCCTAGGGTAACCCAGCAAGTAGTAGGAAAGCATAGAGAGATGTCTCACAACACTGGATTGTTTTACAGTAAACTTTCCTAACAATAGCTCCCTGAGGTAGGTAGTGCAAGATTACTATATTCTTTTTTTACAAATGTAATTTTGGGGGGGACCCTATCTGTGATTTTTATAGGGCCTCCAAAAACGAAATCAGATCATCACTTTATTTTGCAATTTAGAGTCTTAGAGAGTTGCCAGAGGGAGCGGAAAGATGAACTCACCAGTCCAAAGTCACATAGTTTGCACTTTTCTCTACACCAAGCAACCTCTCCAACAAGGAATCATAATGGGAGATTTAAAGGAAGGCCTCCATCCCAAAGTGTAGAGTAACTGGTCAGTGGAGGATTTATGGATGGACAGTAACAAGGAGTTACTGCCCAGAAGGAGTTGGTGTAGACAGATGCCTGAGAGCTGAGATCTTTGTCAATCCAATGACCACAAATCCTTAAATATTGAGGTGTGACAGTGGAAGAACACAGGTTGGAGGTGTTAAGTGGTTTGCCCATAGAGGCACAGGTAGTAGTTTTTGGACGATGAATTCGAACCCAAGTCCCGACTCTAAGTTCAACAAGTCTCCTTTCATCCACTCTAACAATAAACATTAAGAGCTTCTGGGTGAGGAGTCTAGCTAGGTGGGAATCCAGCCCCTACCTTCAGGGAGTTTAAAACTGAAAAGGGCAAAAGCGAGTGGAAGAAGAACCCTGTGTTCCCCTTTATCTCCCCAGTCTAGACACAGGCCCAGACGGGCCGCTTCCTTCCTGACTAGTAGGTGAACAGACTTCCCAGGATTGGGTGATTCCCACATCACTAGTCCCTGCTCAGCTTTGCTCTCTCCTTCTCTCTCTGGAACGATGTGGTTCTGTGGAGAGGAGTGCTGAGTGAAGTGAGGTTAGGAGTAAGTGCCTAACTTAGGTAATTGGGTGCAATGAAGGGCGGAGAGGGAAGGGACTTGGCTTTTCACAAATGCTGGGCTCCGTTACTCATATCATTCTTCCCTTACTTCCCTAAACCAGCTTTGGCTACACGTAGTAAACCGGAGGAACGATTGCAAAGTCATTAGGAAATAGTTCCAAAACTGGAAACCAGATGCGAGGCGCAGGGACGGCTCGAGCGGAGCCTGCGACCACTTTCCTCCCCTCCTTTCCCCAACCTCACCTGGAGAGCAGAGCAGACGGAGGAAGGGGCAAGATAGGCTCCCGGGCGCGGGAGGGAGTACAGAGAGAGGAGAGGTGGGAGGGAGAGAGTGCAGAGCTGCAGCTCTCCTCCCACCCCCACCGCAGGCTCGAAGCCTTCCCACGCTCTGCGCCCACACCCCGCGTCCTCCCTCCTCCTTCCTCCTCCCTTTCTCCCCAACCACAGACACAGGCCTGCTTCCTCCCATTTTGCCCCCCGCCGGGTTGGACCATCTCTCTTACCTTTGCCTCTGCGGCGCAATTTTCGTGCCGCCTTTTGCCTGCAGTCCCCTAAACTATTGGGGCCAAGCGCTCTCTACAGTGCCTAGGGGAAGGTGTGGAAGGTGGGAGGGAGACGCGGAGAAGTGGGTGGGTGGTGACGTCCCCGGAGGAACCCCGGGTTTGCCATTTCACTCCCTCGCAGTCGCCCTAGGCTGTGTGAGCGCTCTCGACCTGAAAGGGCAGCCAGGGCCCCGAGGTCATTTGAGGACAGCGGCCTTGAAGGGCCCGCGCCAGACTGGCTGCTTAGCGCCTCCCGAATACTGATGCTGCCGAGTCGGGTCGCTGCCGGTGACTGACTCACAATGGGCCGCCTTAGTAGCCGAGGTAGAAACTGCGGCTCGGAGAGGCTACTTCAGTCTTCGAGGAGGCATTAGGCTGATCTTGGGGGTCCCTGCAGCACTTCAGCTGTCCTGTGACTCCAGTTACGACCCTCTCTCCTTGTGTGCGTGTTTTCACTCTTACCGAAGGGAACACTCATATTTGTCTTTGTCCAACATAAACTAAAGATCTTCCCTCTCCCAGTCTTACCCCCTATACACACTTTGCTGAGAATACAACCTTTCCCCTTGGAATATTTTTTTCCTGCCAAGGATCTTGTAAGGAAAGCACTTTATAAAACTTTTTAAGTGCTGCAGAAATGAGTTGTTATTATTATTATTATTGTTAGCAACTTCTCCTTGTATGAGTAACTTCCTTTTGAAAGATCTCTTGTGAGGAAAATACTTTGCAAACTCTAAATAACTATGAGGGTTTTTTTTTAAAATTTTTGTTATCTTTTACTTTTCAAGCCTATGGGTGCCAGAGAGTAATTTCTCTTCATAATGTTGTAGAAATTTCTTTTGAAAACCAAAAAAGCTATAGAAATGTAAATTTTATTTTGAAATATTTAATTGTATAATACTATTATTCTGCAGTATTTAGTTCTATTGTTACTCTGCAGCATTTAATTTTGTAGTTGTTTTCGAGGATGTCCATACAGCTCAGAAAAGTTTCATAGAAAGTCAGAAATTAGACTTTTTTTGGGGGTGTCTTGCTGGTGCCACGGTGTCTTTTAAAGGACAGAGTCTGAAGGGCCTAATCACAATCCTATTAAGCAGCCAAAACTCCCACAGTCTTCAATAGGAGGGACTCAATACTTTCGCAGACTTTAGCTAGTTCATTGGGAGCCATGGGGTTTTAATTCCTCCTTCATCTGACTCACAACAGCCTGGCCTTGAACTGTTCACTCCTTCCTTTGCCAGCTAAATTCCCATTGGTAAAAGAACATATACAGCTGGAGTAAAAATTAATGCCTACAAAATCTGGTGGGATATGGGTTGACAAATATTTAAACTTTAAACAGTTTAATTCACTAACATCATATTACAGCTATTTAATTAAACAAATAAATCTACCTAGTCTGTGTACCTTGCTTTTTTTCTTTTTGAGGTGGAAATAAATTTTCACCCCTTTCTGTTTGAAAATTGATTAGCTAAGATTTGGAAAATGGGACAAAGAAATTTTGCTATGCTCAGAAAAGATCATGGAGGACCAAATTTCACCTTAACTCAATTTAGTTCCAAATTATAACTGACAGATTAGACTATTGAGAAGAGGGGGAGAGGAAAGAATACTTCTATTGGAAACAATAAGATCTATAGACCCAACTAGCAACTTTATTCCAAAAGGATGAGGTTAATCCAGCAAATTAGCAATACTGTAGTCAAGTAGCTAGTTTTAATGGGGGAAAGCTGAGAAATAAACTTTTGAACTGACTGTTTGCCCTCCCTCCTCATCTATTTATCTATTTTAACTTCTCTCCTCCCTAGTTACCTCCCCAGTTGTCATCCTATTCAGTCTCGAAATACAGACCTGGAGAACTTAACACTTTCATGTTGGGAAATCCCTTCCATCCCTGCCTCCCATGATTGCTGATTGGTCCTTCCCTTCATGTCATCATCCACCAGGTTGGGAAACATAAATCAACTCTTGTCATTTTTTTTTTTTTGGAAAATGTGTCAATCTATTCTCCAGTGACTCCTCTCATCATTTGAGTAAATTTCTAAAACCAAAATATCCCCTCCCTTGTCATAAATTAGTATTATTTAAAAGAGACAGGTGGTGTCTTAAAGAATTAATATTTCAATACATCAAATGGATTTTTCGTGTCATTGATAGGGCTATCCTTTCCATCAGCGAAGATCTTCATTCCAGCCATGCTTTTTTCAAATCTTGTCAAATTCTTGTTCATGTTCTTTCATAGATGCACTGCAGAGGAACTTCCCAATAGGCTCTAGTCCTCCTATGACTTCTAGTATTTTGTGGATACAAGTGAATTGGTTGGACTGGCCTCGTGTTATCCCTTGCCTTCAATAAGTGACTGACCCATCTCCTTTTCCAGCCATATATTTTCCCCATAACATCCTTTAATCCATTTCTTGCTTAGAGATCACCATTTTGAAATAGGTTTCATACTACTTGTACTTATTTTGTGCATCTTTATTGCTCCTTGGGTCACTTGAACCTTTGTGAATTTAATTGAACATAAAGAATTAAATATAAATAGGTGCCTTGTTGGAAAAGTCAAGTGCTGTTTTTAAGTGAATTTTGTTTGTGGTTTTCAATTACAGATGTTAATTTAAAAAAAAAAAGACTGTAGTTTGTATTTGGCATTTTCTGATTTTACTTTGATGTCTTTGCACCCAAACTATGAAAGGCTTCTAAAATGGACATTACGGTCACTCGATTAAATTAACTTTTGACAGTACTCATTAAGCACTTATCAATTAATCCATAAACATTTATTTCCTACCATTGTTCTAAGCACTGGGAATACTTTGTCTATGGGAGAGACAACATGCAAACAAAAATATGCAAAACAAGCTATTTGCAGGATAAATGGGAAATAATTAAAAGAGGGAAAGCATTTGAATTAAGAGCACTAGGGGAAGGCTTCCTGTAGAAGGTAGGATTTTAGTTGAGTCTTAAAGGAAGCCAGGAAGGTCAGTAACTGGGAGGGGAGAAGAGAGAGTATTCCAGCTATGGCAGATAATCAGAGAATGGAGTGTCTTCTTTGTGGAACAGCTAGGAAGCCAGTGTCACTGGATCAAAGAGTTATATAATAGGGAATGAGGTATAAAAAGGCTGGAAAAATAGGAGGGGGACAGATTATGGAGGACTTTGAATGCCAAACAAAGCATTTTGTATTTGCTCCTGGAGGCAATAGGAAACCCCTGGAGTTTATTGAGTGGGGGAGGAGATGTGATCAGATCTGTTTTTTAGGAAAACCAATGGCTGAATGGATGATAATTTGAGTGGGGAGAGCCTTGAGGCAGGGAAACCCACCAGCAGGTTATTACAGTAACCAAGGAATGCGGTGATGAAATGTTGGAGGAGAGAGGAGGGCATATTTGAGAGATGTTGCAGAGGTGAAGTTCAAAGTACTTTGTCAGAAGTATCTTTAAACCATAACTCATGAGCCCCCACTGATGATTTGTTTACTTTTATTAGTCAGCTAGAGAGTACACTTAGTTCAAAACAAAGACATTTAATGAAATTACAATGATAAAAACAACAGAATGTTCTTCCATAGCCCTTGAGTTCACTCTCCCACAAATACATACACCCTCAGTAGGAAAAGTGCACATGAATAGAGATCATGTATGGAGAGCACATATATGGGGAATACATATGGTGAGGCACCCATGTGGAATGGCATAAATTTAGTGAACATGTGGAGCTAAGGTATAATGGAGGAGCCTGATGCCTCTGATGTTTTAAAGATGATGATCTTGTGGAGATGGTCTTCATTCATTGATTTTGTCTGCTGGGTCCACTTACCAATGAATGTTGGATCTCTGGTATTTCTTAATGGGTACCCTATCCTTGCTGCTCCCCACTAAGCACAATGCTTTTCTTTAAAGTGTGTTTTTAGTTTTTTAAGTAAGAAATATTTCTTAAAATTAATCTGTCCCTTCCACTATACCAGCCTCTCCTTAAGCAAATAAAAAAAAATCCTTCAATACATAACTAGCTACATAATCTGTCAAAACAAATTCCCATATACATCATATAAAAAAATGTATGCCTCTACATTTTAAGCTCACTTTTTTCTGTTAGGAGGTAAGTAGCATGTTCTATCTTCATTCTTTTGGATACATGGCTTATCATTGTGTTCATCAGAGATCTAGTCCTATTCACTTCACTTTTTATCAGTTCATAAAGTTCTTCCCAATTTCCTCTGAAATTGTCATTATTTATGGCATGATAATATTCCATTCCATTCATATACCACAATTTGTTTAGCTATTACCCAATAGACTACCTCCTTAATTTCCATTTTTTAGCTATCATCAAAAGAGATTGTATAAATATTTTTAAATGTTTAGATCATTTCCCTTTTTCTTTGATTTCTTTGGGGCATGGGCTTAGTAGTGGTATAGCTGGGTCAAAGGGTATGTGCAGTTTAGTAACTTTTTGGGAATGATTCCAAATTACTTTGCAGAATGGCTAGACTAATTCACATTTCTTAGAGTGCACTACTGTACCAGTTTTACCATAGCCTCTCTAACGTTTGTCATTTTCCTCTTTTGTCATCTTTGCCAGTCTTATAGGTATGAGGTAGAATCTTATAGTTTCTTTAATTTTCTTTTATCTAATTACTAGTGATTTAGTACATTTTTTCATGTGATTATTAATAGATAGATTTTCTTCCTTTGAAACCTGTTTTTTTTTAAAGCCATTTAGCTGGGAATGACTGTTAGTCTTTTAAATTTTAACCAGTTTTGTATATATCCTTGTATCTTGGGGATGAGACCTTTATTAGAGAAATATGTTGCAAAAATTTTTCTTCCCAGTAACCTGTTTCTCTTTGAATTTTTACTACATTGGATTCACTTGTACAAAATTTATAATTTTTTTTTTGGAGAGGGAAGGCAGGGCAATTGGGGTTAAGTGACTTGCTCAAGGTCACACGGCTAGTTTTTGTGTTGTGTCTGAGGCTGGATTTGAACTCAGGTCCTCTTGACTCCAGGACCGGTGCTCTATTCACTGTGCCCCATAGCCTCCCCATAAATTTGTTTATAAATAAGATTTAAAATTTTATCTTGTGATTCTATCACTTGTTTAGTCATGGATTTTCTTCATCCATACATTTAAAGGATAATTTCTTGTTTCTCTACTTTGTTTATGATGTGACTCTATTTTGGTATGTTGAGTGAAGTGTTGATCTAAACCTAATTTCTTATAGACTACTATCTAGTTTTCCCAGTGTTTTTTTTTTTT
>NW_027186418.1:3466374-3564177 GCF_028583685.1 Petaurus breviceps papuanus | reverse complement strand
TCTCTCTCCTTTCTCACCAAATTACTGATTACTGCTTTGGAGTACAACTTGAGATCTGGTATTGATAGATCCCCTTTCCTCATCTGCCTCCTTTAAAAATTTTTGTTCTTGAGATTCTTGATGTTTCTCATTACATATTATTTTGGTTATTATTTTTTCTAGCTCTATAAAATATTCATATGTGAGTAGGATTGGTACAACACTAAAGAAGCAAAGCAAATTATTGTCGTTTTTATTATATTGTCTCAACCTACCCATAAGTAAGTAATGTTTCTCCAGTTATTTAGGTCTGTGTTTATTTCTGCAAGAAGTGCATTTTACAACATATTAAAGTTGAACTGTTTACATTTCTACATGGCAAGACTATATTTGTAACTCATGAAACTTTTCTCAGTATGAGGATAGTTGAAAGGAATATATATATGTGTACATATACATATATATGTATGTATAGGTGAGTGTGTGTATATATATGTATGTGTGTATACATAGAGGGCACAGGGTGAGTTGATTATGAAGGGATGATATCTAAAAATAAAATTAAGAGGCGAGAGAGGAATATATTGGGAGAAGGAGAAATTATCTCACATAAAAAAGGCAAGAGAAAGCTTTTATAATGGAGGGGAAGAGCAGGAAGGTGAAAGGGAATGAATCAACCTTACTATCATTGGATTTGGCTTAAGGAGGGAATAACATACACACTCAGTTGGGTATCTTACCCTACAGAAAAGTAGGGGGGAAGATAGAAGGGAAGGCAGATTGGGGGAAGGAGTAGTTAGAAACAAACACTTTTGAAAAGTGACAGGGTCAAAGCAAAAAATAGAACAAATGGGGGGTGGGATATGATGCAGGGAAATACAGATAGTCTTTCACAATATGACTACTATGAAAATGTTTTGCATAACTAGACGTGTATAATCTATACTGAATTGCTTGTTTTTTTTTTTAATGCTTTATTAACTTCTGGTTTACATCATTCATTTCTGCCACATTTTGAATTACAAATTTTCTCCCCCTTTTTCCCCTACCCACCGCCCCAAAATAGTTTCCCCACAGGATATCCCCTCCTCCAATCTGCTCTCTCCCATATCTTCTCCTATATCCCCTTCGACTTTTCCAGTAGGGCATGGTGGATCTCTATGCCCCAATGCCTGTATATCTTATTTCCCAATTACATGTAAAATAGTATTAATAATAGTATATATATATATATATATATATATATTTAAAGCAATTGGGGTTAAGTAACTTACTCAAGGTTACACGGCCAGTTATTATTTCTGTGTGTGGTGCTGAGTATCTGAGCCCAGATTTGATCCAGGTCATACCGACACTGGAGCCGGTGCTCTTACTCGCTGTGCTACCTGGCCGCCCCTTTTTTTTTTAAACATTTGATTTTAAAATTTTGAATTCCAGATTCATTCCCTTCCTCCCTTGTCACCCACCCTTATTGGGAAGGTAAGCAATTCAGTACAGCTTGTACATGTGTAACTATGTAAAACATTACCAAAGTAGATATATTATAAAAGACTCACTATATTTCCCTCCCTCCTATCCTACCTCCCACTTGCTCTATTCTCTACTTTGATCCTGTCCCTTTTCAAAAGTGGGTCTTTCCAACTTCCCTCCCCCCCAGCCTGCCCTCCCTTCCATCATCCGCCTTCTCATCCCCTTCCCCCCTACTCTCCTGTAGGGTGAGATACCCTATTTAGTGTCATTTTTATTTAATTTCATTTATTTAATGTCATTCCCTCCCCGAGCCAAATTCAATGAGAATAAGGTTGACCCATTCCCTTTTGCCTTCCTGTTCTTCCCCTCCATTGTAACCATTTTTCCTTGCCTCTTCTATATGTGATAGCTTACTCCATTCTGACACTCTTCTCATTATATTCCTCTCTCACCTCTTAATTTCACCTTTTAAATATCATCCCTTCCTATTAAATTGGTTCTGTGCCCTCTATGTATACCTGTAAACATATATACACACATTCACATATGTATTCATATGCCCATATACCTCCTATATAGACATATGTGTGTGTGTGTATATATATATATATATATATATGTATGTATATATTTCTATTCCCTTCAACTATTTTCATACTGAGAAAAGTTTTATCAGTTACAATTATCATTTTTGCCATATAGGAATGTTAATAGTTCAACTTTGATAAGTTCCTTATAATTTCTTTTCCCTATTTACCTTCTCATGCTTCTCTTGCTTCTTGTATCTGAATGTCAAATTTTCTATTCAACTCCGGTTTTTTCATCAAGAATACTTGAAAGTCCTCTATTCCACTGAATAGCCATATTTTCCCCTGAAACGTGATACTCAGTTTTGCTGGGTAGGTGATTCTTGGTTTTAATCCCAGCTCTTTTGACCTCTGGAATATCATATTCCAAGCCCCTCGATCCCTCAGTGTAGAAGCTGCCAGATCCTGTGTTATCCTGATTGTGTTTCCACAACATTCAAATTGTTTTTTCCTGGCTGCTTGTAATATTCTCTCCTTGATCTGAGAATTCCGGAACCTGGCTATAATATTCCTAGGAGTTTTCTTTTGGGGATCTTTTTCAGGAGGTAAGCAGTGGATTCTTTCAACCTCTATTTTGCCCTCTGGTTCCAAAACATCAGGGCAGTTTTCTTTGAGAACTTCCTGGAGGATGATTTCTAGGTTCTTTCTTTGATCATGGCTTTCAGGTAGTCCAATAATTTTTAAATTATCTCTCCTGGATCTATTTTCCAGGTCAGTGGCTTTTCCAATGTGATATTTCACATTGCCTTCTATTCTTTCATTTGTTTGGATCTGTTTAACAGCATCTTGATTTCTCATAAAATCACTAGCTTCCATTTGCTCCAATCTAATTCTGAAGGAATGATTCTCCTCAGTGAGTTTTGAGCTTCTTTTTCCATTTGGCAAATTTGGCTTTTTAAGGCATTCTTCTCCTTATTGCCTTTTTGAGCCTCTTTTGCCATTTGAGTTAGTCTATTTTTTAAGGTGTTATTTTTCTCAGTCAGGCTTTTGACTCTTCATAATTTTCTTGCATCGTTCTCATTTCTCTTACCAATTTTTCCTCCATTTATCTTATCTGCTTCCTAAAGTCCTCTATGGCCTGTAACCAGCTCATATTTTTCTTTGAAGCTTTTGGTTCAGGAGTTCTGACTTCACTGTCTTCCCCTTGTTCCATGCTTTGATCCTTTTTGTCACCAAAATTGGAGTGTAAAGTTGGGTTGCTCTGTTATTTTGCTTCCTTTGCCTGCTCATGTTGCCACTCAATCACTTGACCCCTGGGCTTTTTACCACAGTAGGACTCTGCCACCAGACAGGGGAGCTTCATCCCAATTGCTGGGGTCTTCTCAGCTGCCGAAGGTATTAGTTGGGTACCCTCTCTGAAGCCTCCACATGCTCTGGCAAGCTGGTCGCATACCCCAGGACCTCCACCATAGACTGCAATCCAGATCCAAGCAGGTTAAAGCAAGAGCAATTATCCCTCAGACTGGTTGCTCCCCCACACTCTGCAGGCCAGGAGCTGAAGCTGCCATGTGGGGGCAACTGCAGGGCTGAGGTGCTTCTTGCTCCAGGGGCAAAGGCTGACCACACTCCCAACTACTGGATCCCAAAGTCTACACTGCACTGATCTCTCACTTTGTCCTTAGCATCTATGTGTTGATAATTCTGGAAACCGCCACAGCTGCTGGTGATCTGAAGTTTCTCCAGCTGGTGGTTGGTCAGGCCTGCCCTGGGGCTAAAACCTCAGTCTACCAGGGGCTGGGCTCAGCTCCCAGAGCGCTGTGGTGGCCCATTCCTGCCGGTCTGTCAGGCTGTCCTCAGTGGGAGGTTAGCTTCTTGGTGTCATTTTGTAGGTTCTGTAGCTCCAACGTTTGTTCAGAGTCCCCTTTTACATGAATTGGGGGGGGGGCGAGGCTTAGAAGCTGGAGCCCTGTGGAAGTCCTGTTTCTACTCCACCATCTTGACTCTTCCCCTTGAATTGCTTGTCTTCCTAGTGGGGTGGGTGAGGAGGGAAAAAGGGAGAGAATCTGGAGCTCAATGTTTTAAAAACAAATGTTAAAAATAATTGTTGTTACATGCAACCAGGAAATAAGATATACAGGCAATGGGGTATAGAAATTAATTTTGCCCTATAAGAAAGTAAGGGGGAAGGGGATAAGGAGAGGGATGGGAGCGATATGAGAGGACAGACTGGGGGAAGGAGTAATCACTATGTTTGCCATCTTGGGGTGGGAGGTAGGGGAGTTGTGGGGAGATAGTTTGGAACTCAAAATCTTGTGGAAATGAATGTTGAAAACTAAAAATAAATAAATTCTGAAAAAAAGTGCCTTTTAGTTAGATTCATACAGTTTTTGGCTGCATCTTGGTAGATATATTCCCAAATATTTTATAGCTTCTGTAGTTCTTTTGAAAAGACTTTATTTTTCTAGTTTTTTTTCTTGGTTTTGTTAGAAATGCTGATGATTGATGCGGATTTATTTTATATCCAGCAACTTTTCTGAAGAGATTACTTCAGTTAATTTTTAGTTGACTCATTCTAAGTACACTACTGTATTACCATCCCCAAAAGGTGATCATTTTGTTCCTTCTTTGTCTAAGCTTATTCACTCAATTCCTTTTTTCTTGTTTTATTTCTATACTTGCATTTCTATCGGTGTGTTAAATAGTAGTAATGATAATGAGCATCCTTGCTTCATCCCTAATCTTATTAGGAAGATCAGGGGCACCTAGGTGGTGAAGTGGATAGAGTACCAGTCCTGGAAACAGAAGAACCTGCGTTCGAATCTGGCCTCAGACAATTACTTGCTGTGTGACCCTGGGCAAATCACTTAACCCCAGTTAACTCCCTCTGATTAAAAAGGCCTGTACTTTTTCCTCTATTCTCTTGGATTTAAATAAATTCTATTTATTATATTAAGGAATGATCCATTATTCCCTAATTTTTAAAATTAGGAATGATTGTTGGATTTTCTGAACATTCTTTTCAGAATTTATTGAGGTAACCATGTTGTTTATATTAATATAATAATATGGCTTATTATATCTTTTGTCTTCCTTATGTATCCAGTAAAAACCCAAGTTGATCACTGTATGTAATTTTTCTAATATGTTTTTATTTGTGGCATACTTGTTAGTATTTTATTTAGAGATTTCACATTAGTGTTTATTAGGGATATTGATCTGTTATTTTTTCCTGTACTGTCTGTTTTCCTGGTTTAAGTATCCTTTTTGAGAACTAAGGATGAATAACAATCTGTGAGTTGTAGTAGCTGGTTCTTAGGGACCCAACTGGTCATTTACAGTTGGACAAAGCTGCTATTTCCTCCCTTCCCCCCCCCCGGAGTTCTTCTTCTTTTGTCCACGTCCCCTTACATGTGGGTGCTCTGCCCAAAGAAATATAAATTTTGATTGTTTATATTTTGCAAGATAACTTGGGATTTGGGGGTCTACTTTCTTATCTATTTATTTATTGTATCATTTTAAAAAACTAAGGATAATAGGGGTGGCTAGGTGGCACAGTGAATAGAGCACCAGCCCTGGAGTCAGGAAACCTGAGTTCAGATTTGGCCTCAGACATTTAACATAAAAAATAGCCATGTGACCTTGGACAAGTCACTTAACCCCAATTGAACTCCAAAAAGCAAAACAAAAAACAAACCAAAAGAAACTAAAGACAATTAACTCTTTTGTCTCATATAGTTTTCATTTCTGATTTCTTGAAATGTAGCACTGGTAAACCAGGCTTTGATAAAACCCATTGGAACTACTTGGCTATGCCTTTAAACCAAAATCACTCTGGCTCTAACTGGTTGGCCAATAATAGGTCCCAGTCCAAGCCTGACTTGCTCATTGTTTAGATTTTGATAAATTAAGGTGAATGTAAATAGCAATTGTTTTTGTTCTGGCCATAAACTAAGGGTCTTTCCCTCGAAGACTGATTCTTTTGTGAAGGCAAACTAGGCCATTTTTTGCCTCAATTCTTACCTAGCCTTTAATCGCTGAATGGGTGAGAACTAGGAAAGATTTTAGCTTAAAAAGTCCAAGGTTCCCCCACTGTATCCAGGGCCATCTCCAATTATCTTGACCCATATCTTGCCACAGGAGTGTGATGATGCTGGAGAAGGGAGTGAGGCTGATTACTTTGCACAGCTCTGCCTCAACTTAAATCCAATTCACTTGCAAGACAAGGCATCACCCTCCTGATATTATTGGTCCTCTTCAGGGATGATGGACAAACAACAATCAAGACTGTATTTGTGTCATAAAAATGATTGGAAGGGTACCTATTTTTCATTTTATTGCAGTTTATGTAATATTGGAATTAATCATTTTTTGGATGTTTGCTAGAATTCACTTATGAATCCATCTAATCCTGGAGACTTTTTTCCTCTTGAGATCATTTATGGCTTGATTTCTTTTTCTGATATGAGGTTATTTAGATGGTCTATTTCTTCTTTTCTTAATCTGGGTATTTTGTATTTTTGTAAGTATCCATCTGTATGTAAAGTGGATTTATTTTCTTTTTAAGATACTAGTTCCCAGGATCCATGGACATAAACAGTCTACTAGTTCTCAGGATCATGGGCTGTAATTTATAGAGGGATTTTTGATTTGTTGTTATTCCAATTTTTAAAAATTGCATGCTCAATTCATCGATTTATTTTTTCTTTTCATTTATAAAATTGTGCATGCACATGGGTGGCGGGTGCATGCACACACACACACATTTCCTTTAGAGTTGCTTTAGTTATATCCACAAAATTTTGTTTTTTTTTAAATTAATTTATTTATTTTTAATTTACAACATTCATTTCCACAAGATTTTGAGCTACAATTTTCCCCCCATTTTTCTCCTACTGCTACCTCAAGATAGCGAGCCTACTGAATACCCCTTCCCTCAATCTGTTCTCTCTTATATCCTCTCTCATCCCCACTTAACTTTCTAGTAGGATAAGGTGGATTTCTATACCCCACTGCCTGTATATCTTATTTCCCAGTTGCATGTAAAAAACAATTTTTTTGAACATTTGTTGTTTTAAAACTTTGATTTCCAGATTCTTTCCCTTCCCTCCTCACCCACTCCCACTGGGAAGACAAGCAATTCCATACAAGTTGTACATGTGATGTGTAGTTATGCAAAATATTTCCATAGTAGTTATATTGTGAAAGACTAACTATATTTCCCTCCATCCTATCCTGCACCCCCTCACTTATTCTATTTTTTCCTTTGAACCTGTCCCTTTCCAAAAGTGTTTGCTTCCAACTTCTCTCTCCCCCAATCTGCCTTGCCTTCTATCACCCCCTCCCATCATACCCTTCCCCCCTACTTTCCTGTAGGGTAAGATACCCAATTGAGTGTGTGTTATTCCCTCCTTAAGCCAAATTCAATGAGAGTAAGGTTGACCCATTCCCTTTCACCTTCCTGCTCTTCCCCTCCATTATAATAGCTTTCTCTTGCCTTTTTTATGTGAGATAATTTGCCTTATTCTATCTCTTCCTTTCTCCTTCTCCCAATATATTTCTCTATTGCCTCTTAATTTTATTTTTTAAGTATCATCCCTTCATATTCAACTTATCCTGTGCCCCTGTCTATGTATACATGTACACACATATACACACACTCACATATATATGTCCAAACACATGCACCCTCCTATACATATGTATATATGTATGTATACATATATGTATACTTATATATATTCCCTTCAATTATCCTCATATTGAGAAAAGTCTCATGATTACAAATATTGTCTTTCCATGTAGGAATGTAAATAGTTTAACTTTAATAATAATGATTTCTTTTTCCTGTTTACCTTTGCATGCTTCTCTTGCCTAAATATTTGAAAGTTAAATTTTCTGTTCAGCTCTGGTTTTTTTCATCAAGAATGTTTGAAAGTCCTCTATTTCATTGAATGTTTATATTTTCCCCTAAAGTATTATACTCAGTTTTGCTGGGTACGTGATTCTTAGTTTTAATCTTAACTCCTTTGACCTCCAAAGTGTCATATTCCAAGCCCTCTGATCCCTTAATGTAGAAACTGCTAGATCTTGTGTTATCCTGATTGTGTTTCCTCAATATTCAAATTGTTTCTTTCTGACTGCTTGTAATATTGTTTCCTTGACCTGGAAACTCTGGAATTTGACTATAATATTCCTAGGAGTTTTCTTTTTGGAATCTTTTTCAAGAGGTGATTGGTGAATCCTTTCAATTTCCATTTTACCTTCTGGTTCTAGAATATTAGGGCAGTTTTCCTTGGTAATTTCCTGAAAAATGATATCTAGGTTCTTTTTTTGATCATGGCTTTCAGGTAGTCCAATAATTTTTAAATTATCTCTCCTGGATCTATTTTTCAGGTCAGTGGTTTTTCCAATGAGATATTTCACATTACCTTCTATTTTTTCATTATTTTGTATCTGTTTTATAATATCTTGATTTCTTACAAAGTCATTAGCTACTATTTGCTCCAATTAAATTTTGAAGGAATTATTTTCTTCAGTGAGCTTTTGAAGTTCCTTTTCCATCTGACCAGTTTGACTTTTTAAGGCATTCTTCTCCTCACTGGGTTTTTGGACCTCTTTTGCCATTTGAGTTAGTTGATTTTTAAGGCATTATTTTCTTCAGTATTTTTTGGATCTCCTTTAGCAAGCTATTGACTTGTTTTTCATCATTTTCTTGTAACACTTTCATTTCTCTTCCAAATTTTCCCTTTCCTTCTCTTGCTTGCTTTTTAAAATCCTTTTTTGAGCTCTTCCATGACCTGAGACCAATTTATATATTTTTGGAGGCTTTTGATGCAGGAGTTTTGACTTTGTTGTCTACTTCTGGTTCTATGTTTTGATCCTCTTTGTCACCAAAGAAAGAGTCTATAGTCTGATTGCGTTTCCTCTGTTTGCTTATCTTGTCAGCTAAATACTTGAATTTTGAACTGTTTGCCATGGTAGAACTCTGCTTCTAGAATGGAGAGTGCTGTGTCCCAAATTTCTGGGAATTTGTGCAGCTGTTGTCACAGCTTCTTCTAGGTATCTGCCTCAGAACTGAGGAGAACTTTCTCTACACAGCTGCCACAAGCTGTGCCACTCCAGCGGAGCTCCTCACCCCTGGACTGCCACCCAAGACTGTGACCCAAATCCAAGTAGGGCAAAGCAAGAGAATCCTGCCTCAGTGCCAGCAAAGAGACTCCTGCAATTGCTCTCTGGTCAGTTCACTTGATCCCCCCACCATCTGTGGGCCTGGAGCCCTGGAGGCAGCTGCTGCTGCTGCCCCTGTTGCCACTGCTGCTGTTGCCTCCTATCCCGGGGGCAGGGGCCTGACCGAGGTCTACTCTCACTTCCAACAGAGTTTTCCCACTGACCTTTTACTTTCTCTTTGGTGTTTATGGGTTGAGAAGTCTGGAAATCACAACTGCCAGTGATTCAGTCCTCAAGGTTTGCTCTGGTCAGTCTGTGCCTCTGTGGCCTTTGCAGGACTGTGCTCCACTCCCAGCCAGTTTCTATAGACCTTCCCTGTTGGCTTGCCAGGCTGTCCTCAGCTGGAAGTGTATTTTGCTGTGTCATTTTGTGGGCTCTGTAGCTCCAAAATTTGTTTAGAGTCATTTTTTACAGGTATTTGAGGTAACTGGGGATGAGCTCAAGTAAGTTCCTACTTTTACTCCATCTTGACTCTGCCTATAGTGTCTTTAAACATAATCTAATTTTTTTGTTTATCTCTTTTTATCTCTCAAAGATACTTTCTTTATGCATCATCGTTATTCTCCCATAAGCAAGCTGATGGGGTCTGCACATGAGACTGTCCCCTATAATACTTCATCTTCTAATAATATTCCTCCAGATAAACAGGTCTACTTTGGCCTGAAGCATAGCTTAGAACTAGTCTTGGAGTGAGAAGACCAGAGTTTAAGTCTTTTTTTTTTCTCTTTTTGTGGTGGGAAGGCAGGGCAATTGGGGATAAGTGACCTGCCCAGGGTCACATAGGTAGTAAGTGTTAAGTGTCTGAGGCCAGATTTGACCTCAGGTCCTTCTGACTCTAGGGCTGGTGCTCTATTCACTGTGCCACCTAGCCACCCCTCCTCCAGAGTTTAAGTCTTATACTTGATACTGTCTAGGTGACCTGCCAAGTTTAGGGATAATTGAACACTCACTAACATACAGAATTATTAAATTATTGGTAAATTGAAGAAATATGTAGTAGGATTTTATTATGCACAAGGTATTGTGTTAAGCATTGGGGATATAAAGACAAAAGCAAATCACTTTGTTCCCTCAACAAACTTAGATTCTACTGGATGAACATGTATATGTGCATAAGTAAAGGCGCTATTTTGTAAACCTCAGTGTACTGTAAAAATATAAATTTTTTTGCATGTTGTACCCTCTTACTTCTAAGTTCTTGATCTATACTTTTTAATAATAGTGGTAGTGCTTGTACTACAAAGAACTATGATTTCAATGTTGTGGATATTCTCTTCACCAAATGAAGACCTCAATTCCTCTACAACTTGGTACATAGATTTAAAGAGTTATGAGAGCAAGACTCAGAATCTGTCAAACCTTGTCTGGTAGGTTCGGTTTTCCAAAGTGCTTTCTTCACGACAACCCTGTGATGTAGTACGTCAACCCAGACTGTAACCTCTTCATGCCTCAGCAGATGAACCAATGAGTTGTCATGGCTAAATTAATCATCTCCTTAAAGCCATTTTTTTCTGGTAAAGACTCTGTGCCCTGACCTAATATCTTTGTTGTCTGAATCCTAATCTATTAATATGCTTATATTTAAAACTAATTCATTTTGGTAGGCCTTCTTACCAGTCCCCTCATTTTATAGATGAGGAAACTTATGTTTAGCTAAGTAGAAGTGGGTAGGAGGTGCAATTGATAGAGAAGGGCCTGGAGGCAAGAAGACCTGATTTCAAACCCAGCCTCAGACTTTGTGATCCTGGGAATATTTAAAAAATATTAAAAATTATTTTTTAAAATTTAATCCCCTCAACTGTAAACTTGGGATGATAATAGCATCTACCTCCTAGGTTGTTGTGAGTATAAAAAGGGATAATATTTATAAAGTACTTTGCAAACCTTGAAACACTACATAAATGCTAGCTATTGTTATTATTAGTATTATATGATTTGCTGAGGATCACAAAGCCCTTGGATTCAAATTCAGTACTCTTTCCTCTGTATTATCTATAAAATAACCTGGAGTCACATTAGAAAGGAATACCAGAGGAGAAATGGCTCCCCAATGTAGCCTTTAAGAATCCTAAGTCCTCTCCATACCATAGTAAGGCATCAGAGAATGTTGGTAGAAGAATAGGCATTGTTAGGCAAGTTACTTAATCACTATTTACCTCAGTTTCCTCATCTATAAAATGGGGATCATAATAGCACCTACTTTCCAGGGTTATTGTGAGGATCAAATGACTTAATAATTGTAAAGCCTGGCACATTGTAAGCACTATGTAAATATTAGTTATTATTATTAATAGAATTCTAGAATTCATGACTGGTCTATTTCAACTGATATGAAGTTTCTTAAGTTATATTGATGTCGTTTTTATTTAAAACATAAATATGACTCAGCAGGGCTGCCATGAAGGCAGCAGTAGAAATCAGAAGAAAGAATTCCCAACCAAAACAAAACCAGAAATCCAAATAAACTCCAATCAGCTCTGGATATCCTTGAATTTTATTTGCCCAAGGGAAGGAGGCAAATGTTAAAAAAATGTTCTCAAAATATCTCAAAAGCATGGCTTTAGGACCGAGAATGATCTTTGTTCTGAGAATGGAGCAAAAATAATTAACAGGGAGTTGAAATCAAAGATAAGTAGTTGATTGGAAAGAGTCCACTTATTTATAAACCACTAGCCTCTTGGTGCAGACAAGTTATATCTGAGAATATTACAAGAACTGGAAGATACTATTGGTGAGCCAATGTAAATGTTCTTTAAAGAAGTGGTGTCAAACAGATAGAAATGGGGCCATTAGTCTGTACATAAGAGATGATATTTGTAATACTTTGCAAACCAAAAGTCAACAGGCAATTGCATATTGACTTAGTTTTAAAATGTGATGTTATCTATATCTTATGGTATTTTTGTTTATTTTGTTAAATATTTCCCAATTAGATTTTAATCAGGTTCAGCTGAGTAGGGAGTGTTGTTGTGGGCTGGTGCCCAAGGGAGGTATGCTTGATACCTCTGCTTTAAAGGACTACAGAAATGGAGGACAAATGTTACAATTTTCAATAACAGAAATATAGCCTAGAAACTATAGGCCAAGGAGCTTGACTTCAAAGCCTGGAAAAATTCTAGAATACATTATGATCATCTAGAAGGAGAAGCAATGGTTACTAAAAGACAGCATATCTTCAAGAAGAAGGATCATGGCAGATTAATTCTATTTCCTTTTTTGATAGGGTAAATAAACTGATGTTTCTGGGGAATGTTATAGACACTATATGCCTAGATTTTAACTGAGAACTTGACAGTGATTCTTATGATATTCTTGTGGACAAGATGAAGAGATACGGGCCAGATGGCCTGATAGCAAGGTAGATTTAGGACTGGTTGAATGACCTGACCCGAAGAGTAGTCATTAGTGACTCAATATAATGTCATCTTGGACAGAGGTTTCTAGTGGATTCTTGGCCCTAGGCTGTTTAGCATTTTCAGTCAATGACTTGGACGAATTCAAAAATGACATGCTTGTAAAAATTTGCAGATGACATGAAGCTGAGAATAAGAATTCACATGTTGAATAATAGAGCATGAGACCAAACAGATTTTGAGAGGCCAGAGTAAAGAGCCAGCCCCATAGAATTAAATTTAATACAGACAAATATTAAGTTCTATACTTTTTAAATTTACTGATGTATCTGGGGAATGTTATAGACACTATATGCCTAGATTTCAACTGAGAACTTGACAGTGATTCTTATGATATTCTTGTGGATAAGATGAAGAGATATGGGCCAGATGGCCTGATAGCAAGGTAGATTTAGGACTGGTTGAATGACCCGACCCTAAGAGTAGTCATTAGTGACTTTAAATACTTTCAGAGTATAAGATGTATGACTTGACAACAGTTTGTGTGAAAAAGACCTGGGTATTCTAGTGGACTGCAAGTTAACAGGAATCAAAAGTATGACATGCAACAGCAGCAACAACAACAACAACAACAACAAAGAACAAAACCCAAAACAGATGCTGAGCTGCATTAAGAGTGTCCTAATTCCTAGAAAGAGGGAGGTGAGGGTCTGGAGTCAAACATTCAGTTCCAAGTGAAAGAAAATTTAGAAAAGACATTGAAAAAATAGAGTGTATCTTGAAAAAGATGAATAAGATGCTTAGAAAACTAGAGATTGTGTTGTGTGGTGGAGGATTGAAGGAAATGAGGATGATTTAGATGTGGAGTTGGAGGCACACACATTTAGGGTTAGGGTTAGAGTTGGAGGGGATGAACAGACTTGGAGATGGCATGCTAGATATATTTAAAGTAGGGGCCCCAGAAGGATTGTCATGTAAAAGAGTGATCAGAAATTAAAAGAGTGATTGGTTATTATCTTACTTGGAGATAGAGCACATAACTAAAAACTATCCAAGATAGATATTGACTGGGTTTAAGGAAAAACTTCTAAGACAGTATAATGGAGAGAGGATACTTGGCTGGGGGTGATCAAGGAAGGCTACAGAGAAGTGGTATTTGAGTTGAGCTTTGAAGGAAGATTAAGAATTTAAAAGGTAGAGATGAGGAGGGAGTATACATCAACATTAGGGACAACTTAAACAAATGTACTGGGGTGTGAGGTGAAGAATGGTAGGGTAAAATTTATGAAGAAATGGGGATGTTAGTAATGAGGCTTAACTTGGATGGAAGACTTGGGAGGGACTGATAGATGTCTTCATCAGTTTTTTGAAGGACAGTAATATAGAAGACAAATTAGACTTGATTGGTTTGGCCATAGTACAAAACTAGGAACAATGAGTGGAAGTCTTAGGTAATTTTAGGGACTAAAAAGTAGAATGGGCTGGTTCAGAACATAATGGTTCAGAACTTCCTTTCATAAGAGGTGTTCAGTTCAGAGGTTGAACTTGTTAGGAACCATGTAGAAGGGATTCTTGGTAAGATTTAGGTTGGATTACTTGACCTCTAAGGTCTTTTCCAGCTCTCTTATTCTGTCATTTTTGGCTGACTTTCATGAGAATTTGTTGAGCTCTCTTGATAATTATGCTTTTTAAATTTTAATTCCTAGATGTCATGCACAAAATGGTACAGAGGTCAAGAATCTGATAAGTTATTGCCCTCATTTCTGTATCAATAGACAAAATAAAGTCTGCATATTAAAGTACATGCATATATGTATACACATATACATATAGGTGTGTATGTATATTGTGTGTGCACACACACGTGTGTGTGTGTGTGTGTGTGTGTGTGTGTGTGTGTGTGTGTGATAGTAACCATCTCCAGGGACAGGGGTGAGGAAAGAAGAAAAAAAAGGAAAACAACAATTTACATGATTATTATATATTTAGAAGGAATAGCAATTTGTACATAAAGAATTTGCAGTTTCATGTGCAATCATCTTTTTAAAAATTCTACTATGTTATAGAAATGCTTGTTTTATTTCTTAAGTTCAGAATAAACCCCCTCTTCCCCACAAACACACACACCTTTGGGGACAAGAGTAAAGCAGGAAAGTTATTGAAGTACCTCAAGGGATTGTAGCCTTTCAAATCACAGGATAATAGAGTCAGATCTGGAAGAGAACTTTGATGGAATCAGTGAGAAATAAAATCCTCAATTTGTAAAGAAAATCAGCAGAAGTTGCAGAAAATGTAGCAAAACAAAATTAAAAGGACACTTGGAAAAAAAGGATTTGAAAACCACATGCACAGATGATATAACTAGATAGAAGACAGTGCTCAGGACAATTGGCTAAGCATCACTTCATTACTTAAAAAATATGAATACAATAGAAATATAGACTTTTTCCCAGAAAAAATACTCAAGAAAAACTTTCAGAAATATAAAATCAAGAAACAGATCATACATCAGTAGAATTTACTGGATAACCTTAGAGAAATTTATGAGATTCAATTCAAAATATAATATTGTCACCAAACTATAGAGTTTTATTGAGAAAGATGACTTTAAAAATGATTAAAAAGAAAAAAAATAATAGTTTCTAATTAAAACTGCATGGTATTATTTATCTGTGAGGAAGGACAGAAAAATTAGAATGTGATTTAAAGAAAGCCAAGGTAAAAAAAAGAAGTCAAGGTAAGTCAGACTTTGCCATAGAATCTTCCACCCTACCAAATAGTATTCAAAGATAAAAATTCTAATTTTGATTACCATATTTTAAAAAAGGTATTCATAGGAAAAATAACCACATTGGCATGAAATCTATTATTCAAATTAGGAAAAGAATAAATCTTCAGGTGGAGATACCTGATATGCAAAACAATTGCACGCTCGGGTAATATGACCTTCAAAATTCTGAATTCCTGAATCAGTAGAAGAGGATTCCATACAAATGTTATACAGGGTTAACAAAACAACAGTGAGTATAACATCACATAATATTTTCACAAAGGATAGAGAAAAAGGGGCTGGGGATTTATGATGAATATTACTTAAACAAAAAAGGAGGTAATTATCATCTGTTTTCACCTGTAGTGATCAGGAGAAGGGATAAACAGATTTGGGATGGGGATCCCACATTAATGTTTTCTAGATGAGTAAAATGGCAGTGGACTGGGGATATCTTAAGTTGATTTCAAAGGTTGAGGAAGTCTGTCTGGGATAGGCATCAAAGTAATGTAAGCAGTGGTACAGTTCACCAATTGTCCAATTTGTAATGCCATGCATGAGCAGCTTTCCAGAAAAATGCTACTGTGAACAGCTTTTAAAGTTCTGATTACACAGTATAGTGAACACTCTATTCCATAACAAATCAAAGCAAAACATTCACAGAAAATCAAGGTACAGCATTCACAATATTATAACTAATTACAGAAAATCACAATTTAGTATTCACAACAGCTTATAAAAATGGCCACATAGTTTTCACCAAAGTGGTCACAATATTTAGAACAAAGGACAACCATCTCAAAGTACAGTAGTCGAAGTCTTCCACTCATGGGGCACAGTAGATTAACTCAGTCACTTATTCAGCAATCAGTTACTAAGTATTATACATAAACCCTCCACCCCTTGGTCACTAGTAATCTACAATTCCCTAATTACTCAGTACCCATGGAGAGGTCTTTTCATCTTGACTTGGGGCCTGTTCTCAGATTCCCTGGATCCCCTTCCATGGTCCCAGATTCTACCTGGATTCACCAGACTGTCACCTGGGTTCAGTGGCAGACAGCTCCCAGTTCCTTGTCCATCTCTCTGGGCAGGTCCTGCTCCACACTGAAGTTCCAATCCATCTCAAATCCTTCACAATTTCTGCTCCCAGGAATTCAAGGCTCAACCAAGCCACAAACAAAATCTGAGCATCCCAGTCATGCTTCCTCCCTGGGTTCCTGGGCTCCTGGCCTCCTGGGCTCCTGTTCAGATGAAGCTCCACCACCACAAGTTCTCAGGAATTTCTGGCTCAGTTCTCGATTCTCTCGTCTGTAAGCTACTCTACCTCCAGTTGAAATTTTGACTTGCCTCTGTGGGGCTTTTCTTATATACACAGCATTAGCTACTTCCTGTTTCAGCCAACTCCTTCCTGTTATGTTAGTAAGAGGAGACAGGAGTTCATATCTTTTGTTTCCCCCACAGAGGCTTGATCAGTTACTAAGTGCTAAATACCTTCTACCTTTGCCAACACAAAGGGATCTTCAAATTCAAATTCCATTACCATTACACAATTTTAGGAAAATGCCAAGAAAACAAAGAATTTTACTTAAAAAGGCCCAGTGGGAAGGACATTTTGACTGGCAACTAAAAGTCACAAATAGGCTTTAGGAGGGAGGAAAACAGATCTAATAAATATTTAAAAATAAATATAATTATAATAGCAACCACCAAAAGGGAGGAAGTTTAAGGAGAATTCATGAATTGTGAGCTATGTAAATATTTAAGAAAAAAGGTTGTTGGAGGGATGGGTGACCTCAACAGAGTTAACAATCCCGTATAGGAAAATGCAGAGGGGGAGGGGGAAAAGAAGTAAAAGAGTGAGGAGCACAAAGAAAAAAAAAATCCTCCAGTTAACTGAGTCAATCTAGTACTGTGGATGTGTGTTGGGATAATTGTTTATGTTTATTTATAAAGAAAGTGTGGAGGGAAGGGAAGGTGTAAACACTTTAAAAACACACGTAATTGAATAACCTAGGAAAGATTTAGCACTGCAAGTAAGTGTTGGGGTGAATGTTTGTATATAGGTAAAACTGGGATTTGACTAATTAGAGGGATTTCCCTCTAATTAGGTTCATTTTATTATACTAGCAAGATAAATATCTTTAAAGATATTCTTTTAAAGATTATCTTTAAAGATAAATATGATAGATTATGAGGAAATATAGAGAGTAAAGAAGCAACAAATAAGAAAGGACTGAGTCAAAGAAAAGTCTAGAATAAACAGAAAGGGAAGAGAACAATTGGATGAAATCCTTTTTTAGAAAAAGGTGCAGAAAATGTAATAAAAAGACTAACATATCACAAAACCCAACTCCTTTATTTTCCAAATAAGGAATCTGAGGTCACTTGCCTGAGGCCCCATAGATAATAAAGTAAGAGAGGTGAGAGATTTCATCCCAGGTTCCCTGTTTCTAAACCTAGGCCTCTTTTCCTCTGCACTAAGGAAGCTTTTATCTTTTTCTTGGTCTCTTCAGAATCTAGCACAGCATTACGTATAGTAAGTGCTTAATACATCTTTGTTGAACTAGGGTAGTGGTTCTTAACCTTTATTATGTTATGAAATCCTTTATCTGGTGAAGCCTTCTTAACCTTTTTTATGTTATGAAATCCTTTGTCTGGTGAAGCCCATGTACTCTTCAGAATAATATTTTAAAATTTATAAAAGAAAATGCATAGTAATTATATTTAAATACAGCTATATAAAAACATATTTTAAAAAAGTTCATGGACCCTGGGTAGAGAACCCCTGCTCTAGACCATTTATTTCATGTATACTATAGTCTTCTGTGTTTTGCTTTTATACTCTTGATTTTATGGTTTAATCTACATTTTTCCCTAAAATAATGACAAGACATTCTTATTCCTTAGAATAAACAGAACATTTTACATAAAAAAGATTCCTTATTTGCTAGTGTTTTGTTGAAAATATGTAGGAAGATACCTTCATTGGACCTTGAATTGCTAGAATAATGAAGAATGTCACCTTTAGCTGCTCATCATCTCATCCTGGAGATAACCTTAAAAATTCTACTTACCCACCTAATGTAGAAATTATTAAAATAGCTTATATTTTTATGTTTCAATTTAAGAATATATACTTTCATAAAGAATGGACCTTTTTCAGAACATTGTGGAATAAAATCCACATGATGGAATAAATATTACCTTAAATTATGTATTAAAAAAAAAGTAATTCACACAGTCACATCCAAACAAAACTGAGATATCATGCCTAGAACTAGAAAGACTGAGATGTCAGGCAAAGGGTTAGTGTTGTTCTGGAGTTGGGTTTCCAATACTGTGACTGGAACCAGAAAGAATAGAACTACAGGCAAAGACCCATTGATATCAAACCATGTTCTTAGACTACGCTTGGTCCTTCATTGCTTTTTTTCCCTTTAAAAGTTTTTAAAAAAATTATTGCAAACTTAATCATCAGCAAATCTTTGAAAGAACAAATACATTTTTAAAAGAAGAAATGTGTATCTAGTATCCCTTCTGAACTACTTACTCAACTTGTACTTGCAAGTTGGGTGGGTTTCTATAGGATGACTGATACCCTCAGGTTAATCCTGATGATTTTTGTGGGTTTATTTTATATCCTGCAACTTTACTGAAATTGTTTATATTAAGATTTAGTTAAATCTATAGGAGTCTCTAAGTAAACCACATAACATTATTTTTTTTATTTTTGTCTATGTTTATTCCCTCAATTTCTTTTTATTCTCTTATTATTATAGCCAGCATCTCTAGAATTTTGTTAAATAATAGTAGTGACTGTGGACATCCTTACTTTCTCCATTACATATCCATTACAGATAGTGCCAGTTTTTGGTTTCCATTAAATGCTATCTACAACATAATGAAAAGTTCCATTCATTGCTATGCTTGCTAACTTTTAAAAAAAATCTTAAATGTGTTTCATAATTTGTACAAAGCCTTTTCTGCTTCCATTATTATGTTGTGATTTCTTTTGGTTTTGTTTTTAATATGGCATGTTATGTTCATATTCTTTCTAATATTGAACCAAACCTTCATTCCTGGTATGAATCAACCTCATATTATATGTGTTAATATTTTATTCTACATTTTTTATATTGACAACACTTACATTAGCAATATTGGTCAATATCTTTCTTTCCCTGTTTCATCTTTTCCTGGTTTGTGTATTAGGTCTATATTTATCTCATTCAGGATGTTTGGTAGAATGCTGAGTTTACCTGTTTTTTTTTTTAAATAACTATAATATTTAACTTAACTGTCCTTTGTTAGAAGTACCTAAAAATTTATGTGGTCCTAGTCATTTTTCTTTGGGAGTGTCTTTATGGTTTGTTCAATTCTTTTGTTTGAGATAGGGCAATTTAAATTCTTTCTTTCTAATTTTATTCAGTTGCTTCTTCAGTTTTGTCTGACTCTTCATGATCCCATTTGGGATTTTCTTGGCAAAGATACTGAAGTGGTTTGCCATTTCCTTTTCCAGCTCATTTTGCAGATGAGGAAACTGATGTAAACAGGCTTAAGTGACTTGCTCTTGGTCACATACCTAGTAAGTATTGGAGGTCAGATCCAGGCCTGGTACTCTATCTACTTGCCACCTAGTTGCCCACAATAAATCTGGTGCTATGAAAATTCCATTTATTATTATTATTATGGAATGCATTTAATGTTTCTGCTTTTCTGCATTTGTTCCTGAGGTTTTATGCCCTAGTTATTTGTAGGTTTTTGTGAAATAGGACAGACAGTACAGATGGTCAATTGGTTGGGCCCAGAGTTAGCCAGAAGGAGAACATCAGATTGGATTGCATCCAGGAAACTTTAAAGCTTCTTTACTGACCCCAAGCTTTCCATGAAATCAAAGGTCTATATTTTTGTAAAGCCAAGCACGAGCAGCTTTCCAGAAGAATGCACTGTGAACAGCTTTTAAGATTCTGATTACATAGTATAGCGATCACTCTATTTATTCAATAACAAATCAGAGCAAAACATTCACAGTAAATCAAGGTACAGAATTCACAATGTTACAACTTATCACAGAAAATCAAAATAGAGCATTCACAACAACTTATCACAGAAAATGGTCACATAGTTTTCACCACAGTGGTCACAAAGTTTTGAACAAAGAATAATCATTTAGTATCTCAATCATTCAATCATCCTTAAAGAGGTTTGCCTCCTTAAAGGACACCATATATAATAGTCAAAGTTCTCCCCTCATGGGGCACACCAAGTTATAAATCAATTGCCTATTCAGTCATCATTCAGTTCAATCATCAGAAAATCCACAAGTCCTCCACCCGTTGGTAATTAGTAAATTACAATTTCTCAGTCAGTACACAGTATCCAAGTAAAGTCTTCTTTCAGCTTGACTCAGGGTAGTCTCTCAGATTCCCTGGATCCCCTTCCATGGTTCCAGCTCCTACCTGGATTCACCACTGTCACCTGGATTCAAAGGCAGACAGCTCCCAGTTCCTTGTCCAGCTCTCCATGCTGTCCCTGTTCCATGCTGAAGCTCACAGTGTTCAGTCCACCTTAAATCCTTCACAGTCTCTGTTCCTGGGAATTCAAGGCTCAACAAAGCCACAAACAGGTTCAAACAAAGTACTAGTATCACAGTCATGCTTCCTCAATCTTCCCAGGGCAAGCTGGTAGCTCCCAACAGAAGCTCCAGCTGGTTCCCAGAATCAAAATCACTTCACCCAGGTTCCCAAAATCAAAATAATTCTCTCCAGCCTGGGCCTTTCCTCTTCAGCCTCCTTAGCAGCAGCTGCTTCTGCCTCCATGAAGTTGATCCCAAGGAGTTCTGACTCTCCCTCTCTGGGGCTTTTCCTTATATACAGTATTGCTCCTCCCTGCTCAGCCCCTTCCTGTTATGTCAGCAACAGGAGTTCATATCTTCTGTTTCTTTAACAGAGGCTTGATTAATTACTAAGTACCTCTCAGCTTAGCAATACAAAAGGGATTTTAAATTTCACTACTATTACAATTTTTAATATCAATATTTTGCTTACGTTGCTATATGGCAATAAGACATGGAATACTATCTATTAAGGATTAAAAGTAAATATCACACTCAGTCAATAAACATTTATTAAGTACCAACTTTGGACCAGGCACTGTGCTAAGCACTAGAAAAAAATGTAGAGGCACATAATGAGAACAGAGTGCAAGATATCATCAATGAGAGGAACTCTAAAGAATAGGAATAAAAGACATAATCAAGGAATTATATAATGGGAAAAGAATGTGGGCTGATCAGGTGGCAGGAATGAAGGTCCACTGATACCAGGAGAAAAGGAAGAAGTTCTTCAACATGTTGAGTGGACCTCCTATGATGGACTCATTGGAGGACATGGACTAGAGTTACCCAAGATATATAGACATGATAGGTTTGACTTAGTTCTGCACCATCTTCCTTAATATCTGGGAGTCAGACTCCTTTTCTTGTTAGTGGTCACGTTCTCCTTCAAGAAATACTATGGTAGCTGTAGGGGACAGTTCTCATAGGCACTGGGCAAGGGAACCAGGAACTTCCAACCCTTCTCTACTCCTAAATTTGCCTAGAAATGTCCATCTCAGAATTGTTCTTTGGTCACCTATACTTAGGTAATTTAACATAAGGCAGAAGGGGCAACCAGAGAGCCCAGGCTCAAACTTACTTTTCTATGCCTCTGATCTAGTTGCCATATGTGTACAGTGGTATACAGTGACCATTTTGGGGGGGGGTCCAGGAACCACTCACAGATGTCCCAGAAAGAGAGAAAGAGTTCCACATCACATTCCAGAGATAGAAAAAAATGAATCCCAGAGACCTGAGTAGCTTTGATGAGTGGGTAGTTCATACTGGCTTAGTAAATGATCATCTTTGATGTAGCTTCCCTTTCTCCTAACCTCCTCTATAGTAATCATGAGGAAAGGGTTGGAAACAAGGAACCATTCAGGGTTTGCCATCCTGTGACTTTCTCTGTGCACACCTGTGTCTCAGTATTCAGCAATGAGCCAGAATTATTTTTATGTAAAGGGCCATAGAAATGTGAGTTATTATCAATATAGGATAACTTGATATGCTCCTGGACTTTCTATAGTCTTACTCTCGGGACTATACCTATACTAAAACATCTGGGAATATTGTCCCATTTGGGTACATGAAGCCCCAATTGAAAGCTCTTTCCATCTCTTAGTTAAAGTGCAAATAATAAAACGATTGTGATCAAACTAGTTTTGAGATTTACTCCAGTGACAGATGATGATTCATTCATGGCTGCCTATCCTGTCCGACTCTTGTCCATGTCTCCCATTAGTTCATCATGAGAGGTTCAACTGAAGAGCTGAAAGTCTTCTTCACTTTTTCATGATATTATGATGATAGCATGATATATTTACATTTTACTCACCCAGAACAATTTCTGGGGTTTCATAAATATATTCATGCATGTGGCCTTGTGTGGACTTCTTTGATTTAGAGACTTGAATGGAATGAATTAAATCCTGATTTAGTTCAGTCATTTTGGAGATATTATGATGTGTTGGTTTGGTTCCAGCCTAATAGTTTAAGAAAATATTCAGGCTTAAGGGTTTAAATCAGTTCATTAGGTTTTTTTTAATGAAAAACAAAAAAGACTTCCATTGAATTCATGCTTCAGTAATAAACTAATATTTGGGGTCAGTCCAGTGGCCAGTCAATTAGTGTGGTTTGTTCTGGGTTTTGGTTCCTGGATCTGTTTGGTTCAAATCCCTGCTTTCATTTTTAATGCTTAAGATTCTCCTGGTAATAAAGAAAAGAGTATTGTACTTAGAATCAAGAGACCTGATTTCAAACCCCAGATATGACACTTACTGCAATTATAGTCAAGTTACTTTTCTTCTCTGAGCCTCAGTTTACCCATTTGAAAATGAGGGTGCTCACCCTCTCAGTCAGGTTCTTATGGTTGTCTGTTGTCACATCCTAGAATTACAGGGTCCTAGAGTTGGAAGAGATGTTAGCAATCTTCTTGCTCAAGTCCCTCCTTTTAGAAAGGTGGAATTTGGAGGGCAGAGAGGGGAAATGATTTGTTTAAGGTTTTATAGGAAATAATAGTAGGAGAGCTGGTTTTTGAACCCAGGACTTATACCACCAAATTCAAGCTCTTTCATTTCTTTCTTTTGTGGTTATTTTGTTTTTGTGGTTTTGTCCAGACTATTAACTTCATGGAATTCTCAGAGAATATATGCCTTCTTTGAATTTGGATCAGTAGCTGCTGGACAACTTAGTGTCTTAAGAAGCTTCTGGAGCACTGAGAGGTCAGGTAACTTGACCAGGGTCACACAGCCAACATATGTTAGTAGTGGGATTTGAACTCATGTTTTCCTGACTCTGAGGTTAGCTCTCTATCCACACTCTGTCTTCTAGGGTTCTTTTCTAGAGCTCCATGCCAAATGTATATAGAAGCCATTGACATCTATAAGATAATATGGATGGGCATCAGTCAGGATGGGCAAATATGAATGAATTGGCATCTGTAACAAAACCAATGAGACTATAGAGCCATTTAATGGTTTGAATGTGAGTTACTGTTACTACGGTGTTATAGTCTCTATTAACTTTTTTTTTTCCAGTTAAAGCAGCTCACAAGGATTGGCCTGTAATGCATTGGTAGCAGTGGGAGGATCACTCAACAATGATGAAAATGTGAAGCTTTTGAAGACTTTGTTCCCCTTTGTCAGGACCTTTGATTTAATGGAGTTATAGTATGGAGTGTTATAGTATGGTATAGTATAAAGTTATAGTATGGAGTGATCCTGGCTTCTCAAAGGTTGTCCCAGTACTATGGCACAGGGCAAGTTTTGGAGAGTTTTATCCAAGCTAGAAAGGCTTCCAGTCTGGTCGCCACAACAGATTGTCTGATGACCAGCCTAGTTAAGTTCAGAGTGGTGCATCACCAGTGGACTGGGTACCTGGTGATGAATTCTTTGGTCATGGCAACCTATGAAACAAAGAAAAATATAAAATAGCCCTCAGAAAGCATGAATTGAGGTAGAGGAAGAGAGTCCTAAAAATGACACAGCTTACACAGGTTTTTATCTGTAAACATTAGGAGAGAAAGTGTCATATAGTGGACTGCAAGCCAGCTTTGGAATGAAGTAGACCTATTTATGTTCAAGCTTCACTTGTGACACATGCTAGCTGTATAATCCTAGACAAACATCTTAACTTCTTAGTATTCTAGCCAACTTAATTTTTTAATTTTGAGTTTTTCAGTTACCAAGCATTTCTTTTCTCTTACATCACTCTCACTTTATTCCCCATCCATTTATACAAGTCTCCTCAGATTTCTCTGAAACTGGCTTCTGCCATTTCTTGTCACACAACCAAGACTGTAAGTTATATAGAAGGTGCCATCCTATATTGGTAGAGGAAAATGATAAATTTTCTCATCCAGTAGCTCTACTTTAGCTAGCAAACATTTGATCTCTTTGCCCAGAAGAGAAATAAGGAAGTTTTGGACAACATTGGTTTAGAATGTTGTTTTAAAATTTTTATGAGAAAGGATGGTACATGATTATGATCAGTATTTTCTCATAAAACACAGAGAAGTAGTGAAGGGAAAACAAACTTACAGGGAAACTTGGAGAAAGACCCAATTAAGCCAAATTTTTGTGAGAGCACTCAAGAATGAAAGCTGAAGGAAGACAATAAACAGAGGAAAAATGGAAAAGATCAGTCACGATTACTATAAAAAATTATTCTCTCCATCAATGATAATAAATGAAATCCTAACTTCACAGTCACCAGGGTGCTGCTTGAGGAAAGAGAAATGTTTCTAAAGAAAAGAAAAATGAGAATCACTGTTGGGTTAGATCAAGTGTACACAAAGGAGATATGTGCTGGGAACAACGCAATTTTGAGGGTGCTAAGGGATCAGTACTCAAAAAATCTGAAAAACCGAAGGCTTGAGGAAAAAAAAAATCATGCCTGTTATTACTGACAGAAAACTAGAAGAAATATCAGCAACTCCCGTCCTATATACTTACTTATACATCTCCATAGAATCATCATAATAGTTATCTATGTACTTATGAAGGATGTCTTTGAAGAAGATGTGAGAAGGCAGTAGACAGGACTTAAGAAATGGCGTTCTTCAGCAGTCCACATCTTTATCATCATGTGCTTGTTTACAAGGTACAGAGAGTACAAGATCCCACTGCACTTATTTTTTGTTGACTATATAAAGAAAGTAGTTGACATGGGAGGGCAAGATGCTACCTAAAAGGCTATCTGAAAATAAAGTATTTCCAATGCATATGCTAAAATTATGTAGGATTCTTTGAAAGATGCAGAGAGAGATAACTTTAGCACCTCTTTTGTTATAAATATCAAACAAGAAATCAGAAATTTGTCCCTATCAAAACTGTCTGCAACTAAAAAGGATGAAGTCTAGCAGTCAGTCTCTCTGTCTCTCTGTTTCTATGTCTCTTTCTTTCTGTCTGTCTCTGTCTCTCTCCTCTAGTAGGACCCTTTATGGTAGAAGGAAATATAGACTATGATTTGAAGGAAAGAGCCTATCTCAAGTGGTTCACCCAACAGAGACCTGCACCAAGGAGGAACTTCATGATTGTACTACCAAGGGAGAAAGGACTTTGTGCTTCAGAAGCTATGAGTTATCTTTTGCCACACCTATATTATATACCTCACTATGGATTAAAGAGTTTGACCCAATCATCTAAATGGGAAAAAAACAAGTGGATGAAGAATGTTTATTGTCCAGATTATTTAAACAAAAAGGCCCACCTTTTTATTTTTGCCATGTCCTTTTTAAAAAATTTGTTTGTTTACTTGTAGTTTACAAGATTCCGTTCCACAATCCCTTGAGTTTCAAATTTTCTCCCCCCTCTCTTCCTTTCCCCCCTCCCCATGGTGGCATACAATCAAATATAGCAGCTGCAAATACCTTCACATTAAATATTAGTCAGGTTGTAAAGAAAGATTATAACCAATGGAATGAACAATGGGAAAGAGGAAACAAAACAAAACAAGAAAAAGAAAGAGCAGGTAGTTTGCTTCAATCTACATTCAAACTCTGTAGTTCTATCTCTGAATGTGGACATCTCTTTCCATCATGAGTCTTTTGGAGTTGTCTTATAATCTTGCATTGTTGAGAAGAGCCCAGACTATCAAAGTTGGTCATCACACATACATTGTGTCTGTAATTGTGTACAAATTTCTCCTGGTTCTGCTCTTCTCACTCAACATCAGTTTGTGTAAGTCTCTCCAGGTTGTTATAAAGTCTGTCTGCTCCTCATTTCTTATAGCACAGTGGTATTCCATTACGTTCATATACCACAACTTGTTTAGCCATTCCCCAATTGATGGGCATCCCCTTGATTTCCAATTTTTTGCCACTACAAAAAGAGCAGCTATAAATATTTTTGTACATATGGGATCTTTTCCCACTTCTATGATCTCTTTGGGATACAACCCTAGAAGTGGTATTGCTGGGTCAAAGGGTATGCACTTATTTATAGCCCTTTGGGCATAGTTCCAGATTGCTCTCCAGAATGGTTGAATCAGTTCACAATTTCACCAACAATGCATTAGTGTTCCAATTTTTCCACATCCTCTCCAGCAATTATCATTTTCCTGTTTTTCATCTTAGCCAATCTGACTGGTGACATGTGGTACCTCAGAGTTGTTTTGATTTGCATTTCTCTAATCAATAGTGATTTAGAACATTTTTTCATATGCTTATAGGTATCTTTAATTTCTTCCTCTGAAAACTGCCTGTTCATATCCTTTGACCATTTATCAATTGGGAAATGATTTATATTCTTATAGATTTGACTCAGTTCTCTGTATATTTTAGAAATGAGGCCTTTATCAGAGATACTGATTGTAAAAATTCTTTCCCAATTTTCCACTTCCCTCTTAATCTTGATTATATTGGCTTTATTTGTACAGAAACTTTTCAATTTAATGTAATCAAAATTATCCATTTTGCATTTCATAATGCTCTCTAGCTCTTGTTTGGTCATAAAATCTTCCCTTATCTATAAATCTGACAGGTAAACTATTCCTTGCTTTCCCAGATTGCTTATATTATCAGCCTTTATACCTAGATTGTGCACCCATTTCGACTTGATTTGGGTATACGGTGTTAGATATTGTTCTATGCCCAGTTTCTGCCATACTATATTCCAGTTTTCCCAGCAGTTTTTGTCAGATAGTGAGTTCTTATCCCCCAAACTGGGGCCTTTGGATTTATCTTTTTTTTTAAGCAATTGGGGTTAAGTAACTTGCTCAAAGTTACAGGGCCAGTTATTTCTGGGTGGGTGCTAAGTGTCTGAGCCTGGATTCGATCCCAGGTCATCCCGACTCTGGAGCTGGTGCTCTTACTCTCTGTGCTACCTGGCTGCCCCCTTTGGATTTATCAAACAGCAGATTACTATAGTCATTGTCTGCTGAGTCTCATGTACCCAATCTATTCCATTGATTCACTACTCTGTTCCTCAGCCAGTACCAAGTAGTTTTGATAACTGCTGCTTTATATTACAAATTAAAATCTGGTATGGCTAGGCCACCTTCCCTAGAATTTTTTTTCATTAGTTCCCTCGATATTCTGGACCTTCTGTTTTTCCAAATTAATTTTACTATTTTTTTCTAGCTCTATAAAGCAATTTTTGGTAGATTGATTGGTATAGCACTAAATATGTAATTTAATTTAGGTAAAATTTGTCATTTTTATTATATTAGCTTGACACATCCATGAGCAACTCATGTTTTTCCAATTAGTTAGATCTGACTTGATATGTGTGAAAAGTGTTTTGTAGTTGTGTTTGTATAGGTCCTGGGTTTGTTTTGGCAGGTAGATTCCCAAATATTTTATAATGTCAATGGTAACTTTAAATGGAATTTCTCTTTCTATCTCCTACTGTTGGATTTTGTTAGAAATATATAGGAATGCTGAGGATTTATGTGGGTTTATTTTATATCCTGCAACTTTGCCAAATTTATTTATTGTCTCAAGTAGTTTTTTACTTGATTCTCCAAGTATATCATCATATCATCTGCAAAGAGTGATAGATTAGTCTCTTTTTTTCCTAATTTGATTTCTTCAGTTTCTTTTTCCTCTCTTATTGCTACTGCTAGCATTTCTAGTACCAAATTGAATAAGAAGGATGATAGTGGACATCCTTGTTTCACCCCTGGTCTTATTGGAAATGCTTCTAGATTATCCCCATTACATATAATACTTGCTGATGGTTTTAGATCATTGCTACTTATTATTTTAAGGAAGACTCCATTTATTCCTATACTTTCTAGTGTTTTTAATAGGAATGGGTGTTGTATTTTGTCAAAAGCCTTTTTTTGCATCTATTGAGATAATCATATGGTTTCTGCTAGTTAGGCTCACCTTTTTAATAGAAATATTCTTCCAGTGATGCTGTATGTCTATGAGTTATGAAATATCATACATTTCATAGGAATAGCATGTATTTGATCTTTTATTCAAATACTATTGTACTCTGAGTCCACTTTTTCCATGCATCCTATGTAAATTTGTGGGAGAGTGTACCCTAGGCTTTTAGGAGCAATATTTTGGACCCATTGTACTTACTATTCCACCTTATGAAATACCTTTGCTAAAGCTAACTCAATCTACTGACCAACTGTTAATGAGTAGCACATAGGTAGGCACTTGTTGGGTGACAATGTTAAAAGTACAGACCCTTAGAGTTACTCCTAAAACCCTAAGAGTATCAGTCATCTACTCTGTTATGGACCTAAAAAGCCAGTGATTGTGACTTGAGGAGGGAGAAGTCCTAGTATTCTATTTCCTAGACTTTTACAAAACTTTTAATAGAATATTTTATTCTCTGCTTGTTGATAAGGTGGAGATATATGGACTAGATAGTAATGCAATTAGATAGATTCATCACTGACTGGACATTGAGTTGTTCAGTCATGTCTGACTCTATGACCCCATGGATCATAGCATATCAGGCCCTTTTATCCTCCATCATCCCTGGAAGTCTGTCCAAGTTTGTGTTCATTGCTTCTATGACACTGTTTATTCATCCCATCCTCTGCCATTTCCTTTTCCTTTTGCCTTTAATCTTTCCCAATGAGTCCCATTTTCTCATTATATGGCTAAAGTATTTAAACTTCAGTTTCAGTATTTGACCTTCCAGTGACTTGGATTAATTACTTTAAGTATTTCACTGATTTGATCTCATTGATGTCCAAGGGACTCTCAAAAATCTTCTCCAGCACCACAATTTGAAAGTGTCAATTATGTGATGCTCAGTTTTTCTTCTAATCCAACTCTCACAGTCATATGTTACTACCGGAAAAATCATAGCTTTTATTATATGGACCTTTGTTGCCAAGGTAATGCCTCTGCTTTTTAGTATGCTGTCCAGATTTGCTATGACTTTCCTTCCAAGGAGCAAGTGTCTTAATTTCAAGGCTGCAGTCACCATCTGCAGTGATCTTTGAGCCCAAGAATATAAAATCTGACACTGCTTCCATTTCTTCTCCCTCTATTTGCCAGTGGGACCAGTTGCCAAGATCTTCAGATTTTTTAATGTTAAGCTTCAAGCCAGTTTATACACACTTCTCTTTCACCCTCATCTAGAGGCTTCTTAATCCTTCTTCACTTTCTCCCAGCAGAGGGGTATCATCTGCATATCTGAGATTATTGATATTTCTCCTGGCAACCTTAGTTCCAGCTTTTGATTCACCCAACTTGGCATTTCGCATGATATACTCCACATATAAGTTAAATAAACAAGGTTACAGACTTATGCTACTTTTCCAATCTTAAACCAATCAGTTGTTCTATGTTTGGTTCTAACTAATGCTTGTTGGTCTGCATACAGGTTCTTCAGGAGAAAAGTAAGATGATATAGTACTCCCATCTCTTTGAGGACTTGTCACATTTTGTCATGATTCACAAAGTCAAAGACTTTAGTGTAGTCAATGAAGAGGTATATGTTTTTCTGGAATTCCCTTACTTTCTTCATAATCCAGAAAATTTTGGCAATTTGGTCTCTAATTTCTCTACTTCTGAAAATCAGCCTGTTCCACTGGTAATTCTTGATTCATATTGCTGAAGCTTAGCTTGCTGGCATGTGAAATGAGTACAGTTGTTTGTAATCTGAACATTTCTTGGCATTGCCCTTCTTTAGTATTGGGATATAAACTGATCTCTTCCAATCTAGTGACCAGTGTTATGTTTTCTTAATTTGTTGGCATGTTGAGTGTAATGTTTTAACACTATCTTCTTTTAAGGTTTTAAATAGTTCAGCTGTAATCCCATCACCTCTACTAGCCTTATTGTTAGCTTCCTAAGGCCTACTTAACTTCACTCTCCAGGATGTCTGGCTCTAGATCAGTAGCCATACCAATATGGTGGTGATGCTAAGCTCTTTTTTTTTTGTATAGTTCTTTTGTGTATTCTTGCCACCTCTTCTTAATCTCTTCTGATTCTGATAAATCCCTACAATTTTTAATTTTTAACATGCTCATTTTTGCATTTTTGATATCCCTTGATATCACAAGCCTAACTGTGTCCTTGCTTGTGTCCTCTCCTCCCACTGTTTTTTTAACTGCTCTGACTCACAGCTTCTACTTGTTCAGTAAACTCCTCCTACCACAGGCTCCATGAGATTACATTTGGCTTCTTTAGGGGCAGGGAACATCTTCCAATTCCCATTACCATTACAGATGAGAATTTTCTTACTTCCTCCCCTCTTCTAGTGAGACATATCAATCAAAATAACAACTCTGGTGCTTTTTCAAGGAAAGAAATGCTCTCCCTTCCCACTGAATAGAGATAAAAAGAAGGGCTTCTCAGATACCTTTGGAACATTCTGTATATTCCTGGTATTTGTATTTGAGGTATTTGTACAACCAGCAGCATGCACCTTGCTTTCCCAGCTCCCTGACAGTGCCACAGAGAGACAACATGCATGGGGAATGCTAGTTTGGTGGTGCCATCCTGACTGGTGATTGCTATTGTATGGGTCAGAAGACCACTCACTAAAAATCACTCAGAGACTTCTCAAAGTAGAAGCAAAAACTTGATTACTATCTTTCTTGAGAAAGGGCATCCCCAAATCAAACAAGACAGTCAGAAGGGAGAAGAGCCTTGCAGAAGGCAAAAGCAAGATTATAAAGCCCTAACGTGGGAATTCCACATCTTCTCCACTGTCCCACCTTACCATTGGTTGGTAAGGCAAGCTCACAGTCTTCTTATTAATGCCAACCAATCGGCACAAAACTCTCTCCATTTGTTACCCTAATTATTACTAATGAAGCTCTAATTTTGTTAGATAACATACATAATACATGAGGTCCACTATGCAAGCGCAGTAACAACCTCAGAATACTGAACCCCCTTCAGTCCAACATAGATAGGTCCTTATCTGGGCCTGAGTGTCCCAAGGCTGCTGTCTGCTTTCTGATTGGTCAAATCCACCTGCTGCTGCCAATTCTTTTTATTCTACATTATTTCATTTTTAGTATTATCTAGGAGTTCTCTGGGAACTAGGAACCCAACTTCTTCCCAAGGCTACTGTCCGGTACTTTTTATCAGTAGTCTTGTTTCAGAATTCTTGTAGTTCTATAGAAACTTAACCCTTTGTTACCTTTCACACTGCCATTCCTTTCCCCAAACTAAAAACACCTCTAATTTGGTCTCAATAGTTAATCCAATCAATTGTATTAATACTCACTAGCTCTTACGTTACCTTGAAATACACAATGACCTGCATATATATCTGGGGAAATGATATTGAACTTAGTTACAAAGTATAAGGAAGTAATAAGAATATATATAGGATGTTCAGAATGGGGAGACTTCACTGCAAGTTATCTCTCACACTATGACTACGTTTCATCACAACCTTCCTGTAACAATCCCTTTCCCTTATCCTTCCCTCTCTATCCTTCTTGGGGTACTTAAATCAGAACCAATGCTATGCTTTTTGGGGAAAGTATTTATCAATCAACTTCCCTATGGATCAACTCACCATCCCTGTACTTAACCCATACCAAAACTCCCTTTCCAAACCACCATTCCCCTATATGCGTTGTCTCTTCCTGTTGGAATGTACATTCCTTGTTGTGCCTAATATCTATTTGGCTGTAATCACTGACACTGATGGAGGCTGATACTGATGCTGGTGAATGACTTGAGATTGGGAGCTCTGAATTGGAGAAGGTCTAAAGCTAATCAGTATCTGCATTATGTCTAGTATCAGTTATGGTGAATCCCTGAGAGTGGGGTGCTACCAGGCTTGGGAAAGAAGGGCAAACAGGCCCAGGTCAGAAAAAGAGCAGGTCAGAGCTTCCTTGATGATCAACAGTAGGTTTGGACATGTGAGTGGCCGCTGTACTTCCAGCCTAGGTCAAATAGACAAAGTCAAACAAAATAAAAATAAAGAATGTAAGCACCCTGAGGGCAGGGACTGGCTTTTTTTTTTTTTGTATTTGTATCCTTGGTGCTTAGCATATAGAAAACATTTAATAAATGCTTTTCATTAATTAATTCACCGGAAGTTTTCACACACAGATGTGGATGATTGAGTTGAGTTCAGTCACTTGTAAATAGTTATCTATGCTTGATCAAAATAACATTCAAATTAGAGGATAGATCAAATTTGAGTTTTAAGTAGCATTCATAGAAACTTATGTGTAAGGTATCAAGAAAAGCTTAACACACAAGAGAAAGATGGACAGAATCAAGAAGTAATAGGTCAATTTGAGGTCTCTAGCAGAAGCTGGATCTATCCTTATTAGAGATTTTATAGTGGGGACTCCTTTTTTCCCCCTTTTTCCTCTTCCTTTATAGTATATGGTTACCAACTTAAATTCTGTGTTCCTAAGGTGGAGATAGATTTTATATATCCATAGTCTGTTTACTGTATTAATAATCACTCAAGCTTATCTATTCATATTTAACTAGAATCCAGGCATTCCCACAAGTTTTTTTTTTGTTTTTTTGAGGGAGGACTCTGACTCCAACAGATGATAAGGATGACAATAGGCCTCATCTAAGAAGATAGTATGAATTTTCATTCCCATTTTATTGGTGAGGAAAATGAAATTAAGAGAGATAAAAGTAACTTGCTACCTGTCACACAGCCAAGAAGTTGGAATTCTGCCATACCACATTCCCTGATTGTTTAACATGAGACTAAGCTAAATTAAAAACAAAAATTCTGACACTATCATCCATGATGTTTGGGAAGTCAGACTTTTGATTTTAAAAACTGTTCCAAGATTAGGTCCAGGAAAAAAAAAAAAGAAATGCTTACCTTCATTGGTTTTAAGTTAAAGAGGTGTTGTTTTATCTGTTAAAAAACACACCCCATAGTACTAATTAGTTTTTACAGCACATTAAAAATAGTAAGACATGAGAGATATTACCAGCTTTATAAGAAAATTAGCATCTGCCTATTTGGCCAAGTTAAATGCTTTTAAAAAGTTTTTTTTCTTGTTACCCTGGTATCAGAGATTCACCTCTGACACTAGAAGGAAATATAAGACCAGAGGCATTACATTTTAAAGACCTCAGAATTTGAAGCAAAAGAGACTTTCAAGGTCATCCAACCCAACCAGTACCTGAACAGAAATCTCTCTACAATGAGTAGCTGTCCAGTTTTTACTAGAAGAGTATTATCTTGGAGTAAGGGCTGAAGGAACCATAGCAATGATCTCCAATCCCTACCTTCTGGTTTTATAGATGAGGAATCTCAGACTCAGCAAGGTGAAAATTACTGGCCCAAGTTTGGACAGGTGGTAAGTAGCAGAGCTGAGATTAAAATTTGTGCCCTCTGATGCCAAACCCAGTCCTAGTTCTACTATACAATGTTTTCTTGAAGTGAGAGTGAACTCACTACCTCCCAAGGCTGTCCATTCCACTTTGGGGGAGCTCTGATTTCAGAAAATTTTCTTTTTATAGTGAGCTGTTTATCTACATGCACTTTTTACCTACATGCATTTGTTGTTCCTAATTCATCTCTCTGGAGCCAAGTAGAACTGGTCTAATCCCTTTTCCAAGAAACTTTCCAATGCTTATATTCTCTTTCTGTATACTTAGAAACTCTCCTACCTCCTTCCTTATTGATGCCAGATCATAGATTTGAGGTGACCCTGGGTTCTTGTTAGTAGAACAAAATCTCTAACAGCTTCTGCCAAGGAGTAAAGCTTCAGGTTTAGTCCTTGCTGTCTAAAGGCAGTTAAGTGGTATAGGAGATAGAATGAAACACCTGAGTTAAAATTCTGTGTCAGGCTCTTACTACCTGTGTGACCCTGGTCAGGTCACTTACCCTCTGCCTCAGTTTCTTTATTTGTAAAATAGGGATAGTAGTAGCACCTATCTCTTGGGTTTGTTGTGAGGATTAAATGATAAAATATATGTAAAGTGCTTTGCAAACTTTAAAGCTCTACATAAATGCTAGCTATTATTAGCAGACTGGTTACTAGATGAATTCTGCCAATAATGGCCCATGAAACAGATAAAAAGATAAAATAGTCATAGGCTTATGCAACTCCTTTCCATTTCCACGGAGATGGTAGTAGAGTCAGGGAAAGGGGGGCAAAGGGTGCTAAGAAACACATAGCTTCTAGATTATCTAGAAACATGTATATTGTCCAGTATATGCCATGCCATTGAGTGGGTAGCCCATTGAGTTCAACAGGACATGTATACCTTGCATAGGAGTGACAGATAAGACAATGATCTGGGCCTAGAATTGCATAGGAGGAGTTGAGTGGGTGATATTGAATGTGAGAACAGCACAACATTTTGAATGATTCCTCCCTCAAAACCATCTTTTTAACACCAATATTCTCCTGGTGATGCTATATGACTGAACCATGGAAAAGATGACCAAATGGCAATGCAAAATTGCCTGGTGGGTGTAACTAAACTGTGGCACATTGCCAGAGATAACTTGCATGTAAGAAGTACTACAGAAGATAGCATCAAGGGCATATATAACAAGGAAAGCAAGTAGATTTGTTACTTTGTGATATTGAAATATGGAGAGTGCCTGTGTTGTGCTGATATTCCCAGCTAGGTGACACAGTGCATAGAATGCCTGGCCTGGAGTCAGAAAAACTCATCTTCCTGAGTTTAAATCTGGCCTCAGACACTTACTAGCTGTGTGATCCCGGGCAAGTCACTTAACCCTGTTTACCTCAGTTTCCTCATCTGTAAAATGAGATAGGGAAGGAAATGACAAACCACCTCAGTATATTTGCCAAGAAAACCCCAAATGGGTCCATGAAGAGTTGGAGACAACTGAAACAACTGAACAATAAACAGAGAAGACCTTCAGTATACTGAGGAGATTATCTAGGGATAATCTACAGAAGGACATAAACTCTAGAAATAGTGGCATTACTCTTGTAATCCCTGCTACTGGGTAGGTTTTGGCCAGTGGATCACTTGAGCTCAGGAGTTCTGAGGTGTAGTGAACTAAGCTAATAAGGTGTCTTTACTCAACCCTGCACCAATATGGTTAATCACAATTGGCTGACTGAGGAAGCAGGTCAGAAACAGAAGAGGTCAAACTAATAGTGGAATTTACTGTGAGTGGCCATAGCACTTCCAGCCTCCAAAAATCAAAATTGAGACCCAACTTCCCTCCCCCTTTCCCACTGATCCCCAAAAAGGCCATCAACAAGGATAGCACAGGATCAGAAGGCATGGATATGGTATGACACAATCTATACTGGTACCTTAATTGATCATGTCATGAGTCAGCTGAAGCATAATAATATGGCTACAATTTCTGCGTTTCAGGATAAACATTCCCAGTTATTTCGGTTGACCCTCAGGTGGCATAATCTGAAGATCCATCATCATCCTGGTGAACCTCCTTAAATATACAACCATAATCATGTAATTTGACTGTCTCACTATCTGTTTATTAAAGATAGCCATTTCCTCAGAGGACACATTTCCTCTTTTGCTACTTCATTCTCAGGAGAAATATTCATTTCAAGACTCGAGCTCTCCTGATGCTGCCTCTGCCTTCTGTTGCTGGCAAGCGTCATGGACTTTTCTCATCTCTATTGGTGTGCTCAGCTGGGTTTTGTTGCTCTCCTTCAGCAGGCGGTGCTAATCACCTCCCTCTAGGTACCAGGGCTTGAGCTGCTGGGGCCTCAGCTGATTCTCTTCCAGCTCTCTTCTGCATCTGGGACATTGAGTGCCTCTGCTTTTTTTATGCCTGGGTCCCACAGCCCCACCCTTTACACAAAGAGTCTCTTTAGGTGTGAACACCTCTTTCTTGGGCTACTCAAATGCTTCTCTGTTTTCTGCTTTGGGTTGGCTTGTAGCCTCTTGCTCACCCTCAACATCTCCTTTTGTGGCTCAGAGGGGCACTCTGGTTCTCTTTCCACTTGGCTTTGATCTTCCTCCAGGGCATCTGGTTCAGGTTATGTCAATAATCCCAAATTGTTTTTCTTAGAGCTTTAAAAGTGAAGGGGAGGGATAGAGGTAGGGGCTCTCTGTGGCTCCTGTGGCTGCTCCCCCATCCAAGGACACAGGGGTCAAGACAGATCAAACACCACCTTCTACATGAAGTTCCTTCTGATCCCCCAAGCACTAGTGCCCTCCCTCCTAAACCACCTTGTGTTTAAACTATTTTGTATATAGTTGTACTTATTTACTTTATGTTTATTTTCTCTCTCTCTGCATAGATAGATAGATGATAGACAGACAGACAGATAGATAGATGTACTTTTGTTGTTTCCCCCACTAGAATGTAAACTCCTTGAAAAGAAGAGTTATTTTATTTTTTGTACTTGATATCCCCAGATCTTAACACCGTACCTGGCATATAATAGGGGCTTAATAAATGCTTCAATCAACATTTATTAAGTGTCTGCTGTGTGCCAGGCATTGTGCTAAGTGCTGGGGATACCAAATACAAAGAATGAAATAACTCCCCTTTCAGGGAGCTTACATTTTAAAGGGGGAAACAACAAAAAGTATTTATATCTCTCTATCTATTTATAGACAGAATACATAGAAAATAAATAAATACAAATATTTTCAAAGTAGCTAAATACAAGGTATAGACACATACATACAGGGAGAGAGAGAGAGAGAGAGAGAGAGAGAGAGAGAGAGAGAGAGACAGACAGACAGACAGACAGACAGACAGAGAGACAGACAGACAGAGAGAGAGAGACAGAGAGACAGAGAGAGAGACAGAGAGACAGAGAGAGACAGAGAGACAGAGAGAGAGAGAGAGAGGCAAAGAACAGTTCCTACCCTCAATGAGCTTACAATCTAATGGGAGACACAGCATTCAAACAAATATATACAAAGTGATCTATATGCAAGATAAATAGAAAATAATTAACAGAAGGAAGGCACTGGAATTAAGAGGGGTTGGGGAAGGCTTCCAGTGGAAGGTGAGATTTTAGTTGGGGCTTAAAAGGAAGCCAGGGGGTCTGGAGAGTGATTCTAGGAAGAGGCATAACCTTTCCCTCTGCTGGTAAAACACTTTGTAAGCTGTGAAAATAAGCATTTGTAGAGAGGGGTCATTTCTCTCCTTCTGAATTAAAGATGCTACCTTTGACCTTGGAAATCATGTCAGGAAACTTTGATTTTCATTAGTCCTACATTCATAAATGTGCATAGTATGTTATGGGCATATCTAGATAGGTTGTCATACTTGACCCATGTTCTATGCATGCAGGATGCCTATTTTACAGAGAAGGAAACTGAGGTCCATAGAGGTGAATTAACTAACCTAACATCAGACTGTTGTTTCATGACAAAGCTGGAATGCACATTTAGGACTTCTGACTCCAGGTCCAATATACTTTCCATCATGATACAAGAGATAGGTCTTCTCTTTAGATATATGCTTAATAGAAGATTGGAGTTGGAAGGGAATTTAGAAAAAAACTCCATTATTACCCCTCCCCTCCCATTTTACAGATGAGAATGTTGAAACTTAAGTGATGAACAGGCGTACTCAAGGGTCACATAGGAAGTTAATGTCTTTAAACTGGGACTGACTCAGGATTCACATTTCAGGGAGTTTTGAGGAGAATAAATATTAGATTGTTAAATTATCTGAGCTTTTAGGGGGAAAGGATTCAACATACACATAGAAAATCTAAGGTTTTATATTTTTTAAATGTGAAGTGGTCTCAATGTAAAATGAGCAGCCTCATGAGCTAATGAGTTCCCTGTCATAGCACTGGGCTGCAGAAGCAAAGGCTGGATGACAACTTGTTGAGAATGCCACAGAGGAGATTTCTGTTCAGGAATGGGTTGGGATAGATGGCTTTGGAGGTGAGAGGACTGTTCTAACTCTGAAATTCTGTGAATGAGTACATGTAGATCTCTTTGTAACCACACACACACACACACACACACACACACACACACACACAGGGTTGTTGTTGTCCTTAGTGCTTGAAGAGGACCCAAAATGACATAACTATGTTGGGGTCAAGGTACAGTGTGTCCAATTGTGGCTGATCAAACCAATACAAGCTCAGAAGGCTCTACCACAGATCAAGCACAAATAGTCATATGAACATTTGGAGTGGAAATGTCTCTAAATTTGCACATCTCACATTTCTTTTGAGCTATTGCAATTTTGTTTTGCTCATAGAGCACAGCGCCTTCTTTGATGTGGGCATGCCATGCTGGGCGGTCCTGTGTCAGTGTCTTCCATGTCTCACAATCAATTCCAAAATTCTTTCAGAGACCTTGAGAATGTCCTTGTTTTGCTTCTTTGTGTGAGCACTTGCCTTGTGTGAGTTCTTCATAAAATAGTCTTTTAGGCAAATGTACGTTTGGCATTCAAACAACATGGCCAGTCCATCAGAGTTGTGCTCTCTGCAGTAGAGCTTGAGTGCTTGACAGTTCTACTTGAGAAGGAACCTTAGCGTTGGGTACCTTACCTTGGCAGGTGATCTTTGGAATCTTCCTAAGACAATTTAAATGGAATTGATTCAGTTTCCTGTCATGGCTTTGGTAGACTGTCCAGTTTTCATAGGCACACAACAATGAAGTCAGCATAATGGCTCTGTAAACCTTCAGTTTGGTAGGTACCCTCATACTTCTCTCCCATGCTTTCATTCAGAGGCTCCCAAGCACTGAGCTAGCTCTGGCAACTTGTTCATCAACTTTTATCATCTATATATACATCCCATCCCTGGTAAGTATACTGCCAAGGTAAGTTAATTTATCCACAGCATTCAAAATTTCTCTTTCATACACACAGACACACAGATCAACACAGACACACACACATACACATAGTAGCATGCATGCATGCACAAAACAATAGCTACAACAAAATAAACCAATAAAATCTAAACAAAGAAATTTAAAGTGAGATACTATAGTGATTATCATAATACGATGTCTATTAGTTAAAAAGATGACAACCAATTCATCTTTGAGTACTTTATAATATACAAAGTTCGTTCCTCAAAACAATCTTTTGAGGTATCTAGGCCAATTATTATTGTTATTTTTGTTACCCTTGATGGCATTCATACAGAAATGGCCTGAGGGCAAATTGCTATCTTTTGCTACTATTCTTTTGTATTTAATCTTCTGCGGACTATTGTGCAAATGGACAAAATGATTTTTTTTTGGGGGTGGGGATATCATTGAAAGTACTGGGATATGAGAGTTTAGGTTAGCTAGGTGGCACAGTGAATAGAGTGCCTGTAAGGGTTATGGGATTTAAAGATCTTCCATGCCCCATTGGACTTGCTGACGTAGCAGGAAGGGGCGGGGCAAGAGGAAGCAGAAGCCAAGCTAGAGTTCCTGCAGTGGCTAGCAGTGGTGGTGACAGTGGCAGCAGCAGCAGAGGCAGCAGCAGCGGAAGCGTGAACCCCTTTTTGAGTCAGCCAGAATTTCTGCTAAGGACTCCTGCTGAGGACTGCCAGGGGATGGAGCTGCTGGGAGTGTGCTTCCTGGACGCTGGGTGGTTGCTGTGAGTGGGGAGAGAAGGACCTTTGCCTGAGGTAGCCTGTTCTGTTTTAAAGGCTTGAGAATGTGGGTGCTTTCTACTTTATCTGCCGGTGCCAATTTCATAACTACTATGATGGCTTTGACTTTCTGGTTTTGGGATTCAGTCTTTTGGTATTTTAATAAATGTTCTAGCTTATTCCCCCATATAGAAAGCCTGATATATTTTGTGATGGATAACCACATCAGCATATTTACAATTTCCATAGGCATTGTGAATATTGCATTGTTGATACAGTGCCAGGCCTGAAATCACAAAGACTCATCTTCCTAAGTTCAAACCTGATCTCAGATACTTCTAAGCTGTGTGACCCTGGGCAAGCCATTTAACCCTGTTTGCCTCAGTTTCCTTATCTGTAAAATGAGCTGGAGAAGGAAATGACAAGTCACTCCAGTATCTTTGCCAAGAAAACCCAAAAGGGGTCATGAAGAGTTAGACATGACTGAAAATGACCGAATAGCAATAGCAAAATTTGGATGTGAGCACATCTTTGGTAGGCTCATTGAAAAGCATCTTTTGACCAACCCCAGTAGCATTCAGGATAATGAGGGATGACCTGTACTTTGTCCTTTTTCCATGTGGTTTTAATTTTATCTGTTAGTCTCTACATTTTGAAAGCTCTTTATTCCATGTATCTTGGAAATTATTAGTATTCAACATTGACATGTTTAAAAAATTTGTTTATGGCTCTGTATTTTACCTGGGTAGTTTTAGAGATTAATTCAACCTATTTCAATTACAATTTATTTGTTAAAATCTTGAGGATATTCAAAGGTTCATATCTGTGGTAGGGAGAGCTGTTGTCTGATTACTTATCAGGGATAGCAAAGTTCTGGATTATAATTCTAACCATCTGATAATTTCTCTCTAGGGATATGGTGGATAATAAAGTTTCTCCAATTCCAGTGTTTAAGTGCAGTTTCTACCCTTTTATTGCTTAATCTGTAACAATGAGTGACTAAGGGTAACCTTTCTCTAATATCTAGTGTTGGTAACCTGATCTTGAATTGCCATCACAAACCCTTCTGTTTCTGTAAACAAATCCTCTAGACTCATCCATTTTTTGAATGTTTCTCTGTTGACATCTTGATAGTGGAGTTTATGTAAATATCGCCCTTGGAGAGGCTTTATTTTCAACTCCTTAGATCTTAGCTATCTCATAGGTACTTTTGAAGATAAATTTTTTTAAAAATTTCATTTGACAAATCCATAGAAGTGTTGTTAACCTTAACTGCTTGTTAAGTTAGGCCTTTAAAAACTGCTTATTTGTGTGTTCTGAGGACATTTATCAACATAGCTTCTACAGCCTTGCCCATGGTATCCCTAATGCTAGGTCCAAGTAGTAATGGTAGGTCCACTTACCAGTTTCTATGGTTTCCTGGTTGTTCTTCTATGGAGCTCTGACCACTTCCACCTATCATTCTCTAGAATCTTTTCAAGGGCAGGCAAGGAACCACAACTTCCCGACCTTATTTGCTGTGAAATGGGCCTCCCTGAGGTCTCAGAAGACTCAACATCACCACTTTCCCTCCTTCTTAACTGGACCTTTTTTGAACTACTCATACTCTGCTGGACATCTTAAGGCCATTTGGCTAATGAGAAATCATCCATAGTCTCCTTTTTTAGGGGGGAGGAGGTGCTCTCTTTCTTCCCCAAATTCTTGGTTTCTTAATTGTCTGTAGTATAGTTTTTGATAGATATCAAATTGCTTATTGAATTCTTTGCACTGCTTTGACTTCTAATATTCTCTGAATCTTTTGACTCTCACTTTTGTTTTTGCTGAGTAAGGGTATCAGGAATCCCTTACAAACTTTTGTTTTATAAATTCCATTTTCCACCTTAAAAAAATTACCTTTGAGTGATATCATGTGTAAGTATTCTACTAGTTATGAATGTAATCTTCCAGCATCTTTTTATATTTATAGACAGTTGTTTACATGTTGTTTTTCCTATTAGACCTGTGATATTCTTTAGAGCAGGGACCATCTTTTGCCTTTCTTTACTTAGTCTGGTGTCTGGCACACAGTAGGAACTTTTAGATGTTGACTGACTCAGTTACAGTCTCCAATAGTTTCATCAAACTGTGTCTTGTGAGGGCATTTTATATTTATACCTGGGGTATTCTTAGTTCCATCTTTCCTTGGAATAGCAATAGTCACAGCATGTACAATTATGTGCAGGTCTTGAAATATTTTTGAGCTTTCTTTCAGATACTATGGCAGAATGACTTCATTTTTGATGGCTATGGCAGATACAGATTTTTGTATTGTTTTGGTTTAGATGGTACAGAGTGAAAGTAAATAACAATTATTTTTATTTTGGCCAGAAACCCTGAGGGTCTTCCCCTCCCAGACTGATTTTTTTTTTGACTAGGTAAAAGAGGCCATTTTTTGCTTCACTTATTACCTTGCCTTGATCACTGAATGGGCATTGCTTCAGACAAACTGAGACTTGGGAAAGACTTTAGCTTAAAAAGTCCAAGGTCTCCCACTGCATCCAGGGCCATCTTCAGATGTCCTGATCTATATCTTGCCACTGGAGCAAGATGGATCTGGAAGAGAGACTGAGGCTGGTGACTTTGCACAGTCCTGTCTCACTTAAATCCAATTCAATTGCAAGTAAAGATATCACCTTCCTGAAGTCTTTGGTCCTCTTTGAGAATGAAGGATAATCAACAAAAGTTGATCCATTTTTTGGATTTATGCCACCAAAATAAATGAGTGCCTTCCAAAATTCTATTGTACCTATGCCCATTTCATCTTCAAAATAATTTGATACATTGGCATTTTTTGGGGTAATCTATTTATTTGGTAGTGGCTCTGTTGTTCATGTTAAGTGCAGATTTTCAAAGCCTTCAGATTCCTCAGATTTAAGATTCCTGTTCCCTGTAGCAATGAAATTGTTTCATACCGTTGACCTGCATTTGTCTGCAACAGACTTACAAAGTCTTTGACTGTCACTGGTGAGATATTCTCCACTTTTTGTTTTGATATAATAGAGTCATATCTTCAGTTCATTTTAAGCACATTCATTGCCTACTTTAGTACTCAGTGGCATCTACGCTGAAGTATTTCCAAAAGGTAGGCTTTTGTGACTCTTGATTTGACCAGATGTATTTTGCCTTCTTGTAGGCCCAGAACATGAAGGAGCTATGCCTTCTCTATTGCCCACTATGTCGGGCTAAGATAGTGAGTGAGTGAGATTAGCCTGCAACCCTGTGTTCCTCCATTTATTTCATAGAATTTGAAAGTTGGAAGCGCTCTTAGCAACCATCTATACATAAAAGGATTTCCCATGATAGCAACCTTCATAGGAGCAATTTCATTTCACTGGCCCTGTGATGTTGCCAAAATCCAGTTGTTTCAGAATTTCTGCTACCCTTTCACGATGATTGTAGGGCACACAAAGTCCTTGCTGCCTATCATGCTGCCGGGCACAATCCCACTTGGCTGTTGCCCTCATCATGATATAGGGAATGATTTGGGCTTTGAGAAGGATCAAAATAACAAATCCTCCAATAATAATGATGATAATAACTAATGATAATGCTGATGATACAACTTTATCTCTATCTTTTTTTTTAAATTTTACATTCAGTTCTGGCAATATTTTCCCTCTCCTCTCCTCCCCCACCCCTAACTGAACCTTTAGAACAAGAATTATTTTTATTCCAATTTTACAGCTTAGAAAATTGAAACTTAAAGGTAGAAAAGTAACTTGCACCAACATCATAGGACTAGCCAGTGGTAGAGCTGGAACTCCAACAGAACTTTCTCTGTTTAATTTTTAAAATTAAAGAGCTCTTTTGCATGGTAAACACTGGTTTCATGAGAGTTACAAAAGTGACAAATTAACCAATAAACTTTCAGGAATATTAGTAAAAGATAATGTAACAATAACAAATTAATTGGTAATTTATATTGGTCGTTTTTTTGCTTGCCATTGAAAGTGGAGTGATTCCCATAAGGTTTTCATACCCAATCAAAACCCATCATGAGCTATTTTGAAAGAAAGAGCTCCACCAATTTGATGGAATTTGAATATTTCAGCATATTCAATTTTGTGGTTAAGCAAAGTCATAAACCATACAAAGGCCTGGAAGCAAAAGTAAAAAAAATGTTAACAAAACAAAACAATTCCCAAACAAAAGCCCAACATTGCAAGAAAGAAAAAAGAATTTAAAGTTAGCTGGAGTCTTTGGAAATCCAGAAAGGTGGGTCTGAGTCCAAGTTCAGCTACTAACAAACTGGGTGACCTTGGGCAAATGATTTCATCTGCATGGGCCTCTGTTTCTCTTTTCTTTGAAAATAAAGATGCCTCTAAGGTACCTTCCAGCTCTACTGTACTGTGATTCGGTGACTTCTCAGCCCAGCTGGCAGCCAATTCTATCTCTGTCATTTGCAATCTGTGACCTCAGGCAGTGACTCCTGGGCCCTCAGTATGCTCATTTGCAAACATGAGGGTTGTGGTCCAAGGTCCTTTCCCAGCTCTAATACTAAGGGAAATTGTGACATCAAAATAAATGAAGAAGAAATTAAGTTAGGGTTTTATATTAGCAGGATGGAAGTACCAGAAATGTCTGTGCTGGGTTCAAAGCCAAAAAAATATACTTGTAAAGGAAGATGAGAAATCCAGCTCTTCTTAGTTCTGCCCACTGGAACCCCGGGCACAGCTTCCAGATGGTGATATTCAGATTCTTTTGATATCCCTCCAGCTTGGGATATACACTTCACAGGAGACAAAACTCACATACCCGGGGGGAGGGGAAGAATAAGTAAATGCTAATTATTGACGATGCTCTCTCCGAATCTGGATGAAGGATTTGCACTTTATGTTACAAGGGCAGCAGAAATTAAATTGAGAAGTGCTTTAAAGGCGAGGTAGTGTGGTGTAGTACAGCACTGATTGGGGGAACCCCCCCCCAAATACGGAAGGTATATTGGACCTAGAATTAGGGTGGTGCTGTGGACTGCTGGCTGTGGACCCCAGACTGCTGGCTTGGGAGACAGAGGCCCCCGGGACCGTCCTGACCTTGTGTGCCGATCTTCTTGGGCATTAGTATCCTTAAATATAAAATGAGGTAGTGGGGCTAGATGGAATTCCAAGGTCCCTTCCTGATCAAAGTTTCTCATCCTCATTCTCATTTTATGACATGGATTTTAATCCTAGCTCCGGCACTTAACATCTGTGTGATCTTTGACAAGTTGCTTAACCTTTCTGGGCCTCAGTTTCTTTATCTGTAAAATGGGTCTAATAATAATCCTCATCAGAACACATATATGTATATATAGAGATGAGTTATATAACTATACATACTGATTAACTATATATGTGTATATATATGTACACATATAACACACAGTGTTTTATAAACCTAGTTTATTGAGTATTATATTTGGCTTAAATAATTTGGTTCAAAAGGTCTACTATTGTATAGAACACAATATTTTAGTATAAAATATATACAAATTTAGTATGAAAGATAGTCTATAAATTGCTAAATATTTTTGCTTAAGTGAAGCCCAAAGAGAAAAACAGCAACAAACCTTCCATGTTTTTCCAGTTTTCTATACTTTGTTCCCCCCAACTCGACAATGCAGCTACACTCTTCATTTGTGGGTTCTCAACACAACACTCCCATCTCCCATCTCTGTGCCTTTCCCCTCATGCCTAGAATCTTTTCAGTCCTCATCTCCTCCTTTTAGTTTCTCTGGCTTCTTTCAAGAATTAGCTCAAATCCTTTGTTGTACAAGAGGCATTTTCCTGGTTCCCTGAATTCTTCCTCTCCTCACTAGGTGCCTTCCCCATTTAGATAACTTTCATCTAGGTGGTGCAGTAGATAGTGTGGGACCTTGAGTCAGGAAGACCCGAGTTCAAATTTGACTTCAGACACTCACTAGCTGTGTGACCCTGGACAAGCCATTTAACTTTGCCTCAGTTTTCTCATCTGTAAAATTAACTGGAAAAGAAAAGGGCAAACCATTCTAATATCTTTGCCAAGAAAACCCCAAATAGGGTCACAAAGAGTTGGATTGAATGACTAAACAACAACACTTTGAATATATCTTGTATATACATAGTTATTTACATGCTTCCCCCATTAAAGAACTGCCCTCCTTCAGGGCAGGAACCGATTTTTCCTCCTCTTTCTTTGTATCCCCAGAACTTAGTACAGTGTTGGGTAAGGACAAGCAACAAATGAACAAAAGTCTTAGTCAATGGTTTTTGACTGACTGACCAAGAGGAAATTTCACCTGCAACTTCTTTATGCCCAGTGTCTAGAAAAATTAAACTGATGATGATGATTATAGTGGCAATTTGCATCTCTATAGGTAACAACTAAGGTTTTGAAGGTGCCATGGTGACTGGCTTAACAAATACTAATTCACCGTTGACTGACTTTTCTCACAGCAATTCTGTGAGATAAACAGTGAAAGAATTATTATTATCTCCATTGTTTAATCAGCAAACATTTATTAAACTCCTACCTACTATGTGCCAGGTACTGTGCTTGGGTACCAGGGATATAAAAAGAGGCAAAGAACATTTCCTGACCCTCAAGGAAGCTGAGGCTGAGAATGATGTAATAATTTGCTGATGGGGTCACACAACTGGTTAAGGGGGAAAAGCCAGATCCTGAACACAGGTCCTGCATTGATTTTTTTGTTGCTGTTCAGTCTTTTCAGTTGTGTCTAACTCCTCATGACCACATTTGGGGTTTTCTTGGCAAAGGTAACTGGAATGGTTTTCATTTCCTTCTCCAGATCATTTTACAGATGAGGAAACTGAGGCAAACAGGGTTAAGTGACTTGCCCAGGGTCACACAGTTGATAAGTGTCTGAGACCAAATTTGAACTTAGGAAGATGAGTCTTCCTGACTCCAGGCCCAATACTCCATCCACTGTGCCACTAGCTGCCCTTCTAGTTTTGATATCTGTATACATATTTCAATCAATGCAGAATGGGTACTGAGGAGAGAGATCTAGATTTTTGAGTTCTGAGTTTGAATCCTGACTCTGTTCTGTGGTGACACTGGGCAAGTCTCTTAGTGTTTTTAGGCCTCAGTTTCCTCCCTTGTCAGAATAAGGAACTGGATTGGCCGATGACCATGAAACCTCCTAAATCTTTCATCTCTAAGTCTATGAACTAATTTGACATTTCTAAGTTCTGTGAAGGGAAAGAACTTACATAATTACCCACAACTCATCTAAAGTTATTTAAGTTTCTCATCCAAATATGAGGTTTTGAGCTCACACACACACATACACACACGCACACACACACAAGTTCTGAAATACGGGGATGGTATGTGCAGCTTTCACTTCATCCCACACACAAGCCCACAGTGAAATGTCTAAGCGGCACTGTTATGCAAACAGTTTAGCTGAGTTATTACACTAAGTGGTAGGAAGGAGTCTTACTTTGGGACTCCATTCTCCAGGCACCCTCAAGCAGACCTGTCAAGCTCTCACAGCTGAGGGAGCACTCTGATGGAACAAAAAGCAGCAGCAGCAGCAGCAGCAGCAGCAGCAGCAGCAGCAGCAGCTATCATTTACATAGTTCTTTAAGCTCTGCAAAGTGCTTTCCAAATATTTTCTCATTATATCCTCACAACAGCTCTGGAAAGTATTCTTATCTCTATTTCACAGATGAGGAAACCAAGGCAGAAGTTAAGTGTCTTCTGCAGGGTCACACAGCTGGTAAATGCATTGAACTCAGATCTTCCTGACATGTCCACTGAGCCTCCTGGCTGTCTAGGTGTATGAATGAAACCATTCTGCATAAGAAGAAAGAAGATTTCTTTCCACTTTAATTCAGCATTCAAAGTTTTAAGCTCAAAGACAAATAAATATTCCTTTAGCATCTTCTCTGAGGTCATTTCTTTTTCCATTTCTCAACAGAATACTGGTATCTTGAATAGTCACTAGATGATCAGGTATTTAGTGCTGACAGCTCAAGACCTGAAGTCAGAAGAACTGTGCTGGCTTGAGACCCTTCTCTGCCCCTTAGCAGTTACATTATCTTGGGTTTCTGTGCCTCATGTAGAATTCCTAATCTCTTTCGACACTTACTCAGATCCCATCTAAAGGACCATGGGCAGCTTTGGACATCACATTTTAGGAAGGACGTTGAGAAGCTGTGTTCCCAGAAGAGTGTGATCAAGATGGTGTCAGAGCTGAGCAGCCCATTCAAGGACTGGCTGAAAAAACCCCGGAGATATTTAGCCTGGAGAAGAGAAAGCTTGGGGGCAAGGGGTGGGGAGGGTGATGATATGAAATCAGTCTTTAAATGTCAGAAAAACTATTTTATGGAAAAAGGATTTCCTACCCCCCTCCCAGAAACTGCTAGCGTGTTCCCTCTCAAATTATGTAATATTTTACTGCTTCCCATTTATGTTGATTTATTCACTTTATACTTGGTCTACATATCCTTGTAATAAGGGCAGCTAGGTGGTAAAGTAGATAGAATGCTTGGTCTGGAGTCAGGAAGACTTTTCTTCCTGAGTTCAAATCCAGCCTCAGTCATTTAATAGCTGTGTGACCCTGGGCAAGTCACTTAACCCTGCACCTCAGTTTCCTCATCTGTAAAATTAACTAAAGAAGGAAATGGCAAACCATTGCACGTTGCCAAGAAAACCCTACGTGAGGTCACAGAGAGGGGAACATAACTGAAATGGCTGAACGATAGCAAAAATATCCTTGTAATAGCCAGCACTTATATAGAGCTTTAAGATTTGTAAAGTGTTTTATGTATGCATTTTATTTGATCCTCACAACAATTTTGTGAAGTAGGTGTTATTTTTGTCCTTATTTTACACATAAGGAACCGAGGTTAAGTGACTTGCCCAGGGTCACACTGCTAGTAAGTGTCTGTCAACTTGGGTCTTTGTGATTCTAAATCTAGGACTCTATCTACTATGCCTCCTAGCTGCCTTAGATATATAGTTGTCCCTCCCATTAGAATGTAAGCTCTCTGTGAGTACGGGTTGTTTCATTCTTTGTGTTTGTACTCCCAGCACCTAGCATGGGGCTTGGCACACAGTAAGAGCTTAATCAATTTTGCTGATTAATTGATTTGATAGATATTTTTCTGTTTAGTTCCAGAGGGCAGAGGTAGAAGTAATGGAGGGAAATTGTGGAGGTAGATTTTAGCTAAATATAAGAAATGTTCTCATCATTAGAACTATCTGCTTCTAACTTACTATGTGTGAAGCATTTGCTAATTACCAGGGATACAAATACAAGCAATACAACACAACACAATACAATAATAATAATACAAATCCCTGCCCTCAAAAACTTACATTTTAATGGGGAATGAAAGGAAACTGAAAAGCATGTGGGGAAGAGGAAAGAGAGGAAGAAAGAAAGTACCTCTGTAGAGGCATGATGGAGAAGGAAAGAAGTTCTAAGAGTCAGGTGTGGATCCCAGAGAGGAATGAAGGAATCAAGATGGGCATCTCCTTAAAAATGGAGGTTTCAAAAGAAATTGACCAATCAAAGGAAGGGCTGCAAGGGCTTCTTTGGGAGGTTGCAAGTTCCCTATCGCTGGCTTCAAGTGGAGGCCGGGGGATTGCTTGGGGATTTATACTTTTCAGGTTGGACTACATGGTCTCTGAGTTCTGTTAATTTGTAGATATTTTTTTTTAAATTTGGCAGAAGTCCATTTCCACCAAGAGTTGGCAGCTTTTGCTCCAGAAGGAATATCTGGATCAGATTGGACTGCATAAGGGTAGTGTTGTTGAGAAGGGAACCCAGGAGCTGTGGAGGCGACAGTAGCCACAGGACTACCCAAGGAGCCCTTTCTTCTCATGCCCATTCCACCCCAGACAGAGTATGAAGCACAGACTTAGAACACCAGTATAGTATATTTTTATGCCTCTTCACGTGGCGTAATTTACCCTTTCTGCCTCCTTTCCTTTTCTCCCTTTACAATACCTTTGCACCACTTAATAAGGCTCTTTATCTTCAGATTAGTTAATTTATACCCACACCCTCTATCTATGTTTATCCCTTTTAAATGTCACGATAATTATACAGTTATCAATATTGACAAGTATCAGCTTCCCATATAGGGATGTAAATAGTTTGTTCTTATTGAATCACAAGTTAATGTGCATGTGTTTGTACATGTGTGTGTGTGTGTGTGTGTGTGTGTAAGAGAGAGAGAGCAAGAGTGAGAGAGAGAGCGAGAGAGAGAGTGAGAGAGCGAGCGAGAGAGAGAGACAGAGAGAGAGAGAGAGAGAAAGAGTTTTCTTTGTTTACCTTTTTATGTCTCTCTTGAGTCTTGTATTTGGCGATTGAATTTTCCATTGAGCTCTGGCTTTTTTATCAGGAAGGTCAAGAAGTCCTTTATTTCATTTAATGACCATCTCCTTGCCTGAAAGATTATGCTCAGTTTTGCTGGACAGTTGATCCTTGGTTGCAGTCCAAGCTCTTTTGCCTTATGAAATATCATATTCTAATCCCTCTGATCTTTTAATGTAGAAGCTGCTAGGTCCTGTGTGATCCTGACTGTAGTTCCACAATTTTTGAAGTGTTTCTTTTTCTGGTTTCTTGCAATATGTTCTCCTTGACCTGATAATTCTGGAATTTGGCTACAATTTTTCTTGGAGTTTTCAATTTGGGATCTCTTTCAGGTGGTGTCTGGTGAATTCTTTCAATAACTATTTTACTCTTTGGTTCTAGGACCTCAGGGCAGTTTTCTTTGACAATTTCTTGGAGGATGTTGTCCAGGTTTTTTTTTTTTTTAATCATGACTTTTCAGTAGACCGTTAATTCTTAGATTATCTCTCCTGGATCTGTTCTCCAGGTCAGTTGTTTTTCCAATGAGATATTTTACATTTTCCTCTAATTTTTCAATCTTTATGTTTTCTTTGACTGATTCTTGATGAGTCATAGTGTCATTAGCTTCAATTTGACTGATTCTAATTTTTAGAATTATTTTCTAATATTGAATTATTTTCCTTGGTTAGTTTTTGAAGCTCCTTTTCCATATGTTCAAATTTCATTTTTAAGGAGGTATTTTCTCTAGTTAGATTTTGAACCTCCTATCCCAGTTCACAAATTTTGCTTTTTAATGATTTGTTTTCTTCAGTGAGATGTTTTTTCCACTTTGGCCAATGTAATTTTAAAAGAATTGGTAAATTTATTTTCTACCACTCTAATTTGGCTTTCAAAATCCTTCTAGAGCTCCTCCAAGAATGCTTTTGGAGCTTGAGACCAGTTGATATCTCCTTCTGTGGTCTTAGGTGTGGATATAGAGTCGATAGTGTCTCCTGAGAGTAAGTCTTCTCATTCACAATAATAGGAATCAATTGTCTTTGGTTTTCCCTTTCCAAGTTGTTTCTGGTCCATTGTGATTGCCTATTTCCTGGCTTTTAAAGTTGATTTATGCTTCTGGGGTACAGAGGATTCTGACCCATACTTCTAAAGCTGGGAGCTAGGGGCCTGGTTTTTGACAGTGTGTGCTGTAGCCTCTGGGTATCTAGACTGAGGCCAAGGCCAGGACTCTCAGTGTTTTCCCTGGGTTACCCTGAGGCTCACAAAGTAAGGTGTGGGGGAGTGGTAGTCTGGCCACTTCAGGTTTCTACCTCTGTGCCCCTGGGCTACAGCTCAGGCAGGTTCAGCAACTGGTGGCCTGCCCTCTGGTATCTGCAGATTTCCTTGATTGTGCTAAGGCACACCTGGGCTTCTGTTGTTAGGGCTTGCTGGCTCCACCCCCCCTGGGCTTGGGGGCTCATGAAGGTCAGTTGAGATGGGGTTTGTTGGGATGCCTTCCACCCTTCACTTCAGGCTCTGCACAACTTCAGTCACACCCTTCCTCTGGGACTGCCACTGCTTCCACTATTCCAGGATTTTTCACTGGGGCAATAATCTCTGGGTTTTCAGGGTCAGGGAGAGGCATTAGAACAGCTGGGGTTTACTCTGTCATCTTGGCTCCCAGTAGTTCAGGTAAGTGATTTTTAAACATCCAGGTTGTGGGCTGATAGTCCCAGGAGAAGCTGTTGTCTTTGCCGTGGGACCTGCACTTTCTCTCTCCCAGTTCCCACTGATCCTCCGTCTACAGTGATACATCTACGAACTGCCCTTGTGGTAGGTGAATCTGCTGGTTGGGGCTCACTCTTACTCTGCTGTAGTCTAGTCTCTGGTCCATGCTGGTGCAGCCCTTGTGCAAATCAATTGGTTTTTTATAAATGGATACTCTGCAGATGTAGCAAGAATAAAAGTACAAATACCTCCCCCCCACCCTTGCCCCAACATTGTAGGGGCACACTTCTCTCATGGACTCAGACTCAGAAAAGTTTTCACAAGATATCAGTCACACTAAGTTTACATTCAGATGTGGCATAGTTGTAAAAGAGTCTTTGTCTCAGCTACCAATGGCCTGGACCCTCAAAGTCACCCTTGCAGGTCACTTGTAACTCCCCAGTGCATTGATGTTAGTCTGGGCACAAAAAACTAGACCCATAGGCAGAATGCTGCTCTTCTGTCCCTTGAAAACTTACAAGGTTGGAATTTCCAATCCCTTTATGTAAAACAGATAAAGGAATGTCAGAATGAAGAAGGCCCAAGAGCTTTCAACTTATAGATTGTCTCTCCTATCAGAGAATGAGTCCCAGAGATTCACCAAAAGTACAGCCAAAGAATAAATGCTAAGGCTGACTGAAAGACCAAGGCCTTTTTGAAGGCATTCTTTCAGTTCCAGCTAAACAGTTAATTGATAGGACTTCTCTAAACCCTGTGGTTATTGTAGTTTGAATGTAATCCATTCTCCATTGTCTCTCCAAGGTACTTCTAATAATATGTTATCACATCTCTCTCAAAACAGCACTCTGATGGTATAAGCACTATGCTTATACCAGTCTCCCATTAAAAATGAAATAGAACATTAATGTGTGGCAAGAAATCATGAATATAAAGAATTCAGAGAGACATAGGAAGACATATGAATTGACACAAAATGAAATTAACATAATCAAGAAAACAATATACATAAGGACTATAATAATGTAAATTGAAAGAATAAAAAAACAAAGCTGAATGTTTGACCTCAGAGAAGAGTTAAGAGGATGTACTTTCCTTCCCTTTTCTACAGAGGTGTGCAATACTGAATCTACTCTCCAGCATGACTGATCCATCAGCTGGAGTTTCTGAACTACTTTTATCCCCCTCCCTTTAAAAATCTTTGTTATGATGAATGATAAACTTGGTAGAGGAGGAGAGAGGAAAATATATTTAATAAAGGTGACAAAGATATTAAAAAAGAAAAGATAAATTTCTTATGAGTAATCAGTTAGATAAATATTTGTTAAATAACATTTTATGCATATCATCTTTTTACATTGCTTATGTTTCCTCCTCTCCCTGACCTATCTCTCCCTGAGAGATATCCCATATAACAATAAATTAAAAAAAAATTTAAAAGGAGAAAAAAGCATGAAAACCAATCAAGACATCAAAAAGTTCCAAACCATATACAGATTTTTATACCTATGGTTTTCCCACATCTGCAAAGGAGTAGGGGGAGGCATCTTCTCATATTTTTTGGGGGGGGCCAAGATTGTTTTTGTAGTTTTGCAACATTTATTTTATATTGTTTTGTGGTGGCTATGCTTTCCACTTCCATTCTGTTGTGTAATAGTGTTTTCTTGGCTCAGCTTACTTCACTCAGCATCAATTCATGGAAGTCTTTCTATATGCCTCTCTGTTTTTATCAAATTCATCCAAATAAGTGCTTATTGGGTACCATATGCTATTGCCTGGGACACAAAGAGAAAAGTGAAACAAAAATTCTCCTCGAATAGGGGAGACAACAGATATCTATATCTATCTCTTTTTGTAGTCCATAAATAATAAATACAGTAACATCTTGTATTTTTAGCACCCTTTAATCAGTTTGACTGTAGAAAACTGTGAAAGTCTTCTCATGTATTTTCCAGGGATATTCAAGGTATGTGTTGAGCATTCTCACACATAGTTTGTAAAGATTAGTAAGTAGACCCCATGGATTGGTTGGTTTCTGAAAACCTCTCAATCACTTGTTTTGAATAATACCTATGAGGTATTCTGAATAAACCTGTGAGGCAGCTAGGTCAGTGGACAGATAGAACCCTGTACCTGGAGTCAGAGAATACTGCCTTTAAATCTGACCTCAAGCACTTATTAACTGGGTGACCCTGGGCTAGTTATTTAACCTCTATCTGACTCAGTTTCTTCAACTGTTTATAGCACCAACTATTAACACCTCCCTGGTTTGTTGTGAGGATCAGATATATCCACAGAGATAATTTTGCTCAACAAGCTGTAATTATCATTGTAAAAGGAGTCATAGAATAGAGAGGTGAACACTCACCAAAGGAGTCAGCTATTGTCATGAAGAATGTCCTACATAGGCTCCCTATAGATAGTGAAATCCTTTATATGCTTCTAATTCCTAATGACATTCTGATGATTACTTCAAGTCCTCAATGCCTGACACATAGAAGAAATAAAAATTTGTTTCCTTCTTACTTATGTTTTTTCTCTGGTCATTTAGTGTCTTCTCCTCCTTCACATATTTTAAAATTTGATTTATCAGTTCTTTGAATGGTTTGACCTTTAATGTGGATTCCTGTCTCCCTTCCCCCCCCCATATTTGGCATGGTTCTACTGTTTTTTCCCATCTTCATCTTCTTTAATGCTATTTCTTCTTCCTCATATATTACATTAGGGTCTGTGGTGTTAGCGTTCAAATGTGGCAATGATGATGGAAAGTTGTTACAGAAAGGATGACAGATCTGTTCCATTTTTCATCTGGTTGTTTTCCCACTTCCAATTTCAACTATAAGTGCTCTTGGGCTGATCTGACTTAGTTTTTAGATGACATTTTATGCAGATTTATTTTCCCCTTCACTGCTTGCTCTTTATGAGGCAATTCTTCTCATAATCTTCCACTATTCTTCTCTATAATGTTTTGCAAATGAGTTTATATTCCAAACCAGAGTTGCCCTTGGCTGCCTTGTCTCTCCATTTGGCAAGAAGATCAAGTGTTTGCTGACTGAGGCAGTTTCTGGGCTCTTTCAGCCTATTTGTTATAGCATTAGCCTTATTGAATGAACTTCATTATCCTCTCTAGTTGTTGCTTTCAGGCATGAAAAAACTCACATAATTTTAGTATCTTCTAATTTGTGATATTCTTATAATGAGCACCTTTTCATAATGCCCCTTTATCTCATGAGCTAAAAGCACCTTTCCAGTATCTCTATGAAGACACAGTTAGCAGAACCCTAATTTTTTGCAGATGATATACAAGATGAAGCACGGGACCAACCAATTATTCCTAAAGCTCACATATTCAAAGATATTTCCTATCCACTAAAGAAAGTTTCCTAATAATAAGTTTTCTCTTTATTCTTCCAATATTAATTTAGGGAGCAATCTGAGATTTTTTGATAGGACAATAAATTATTTTGATTTGATGATATTAATAATCTCAGGTGGAATTCTGTTGTCTCTACTAGTTTAGTTACCAATGCTTCCTAAGGCCCACTTGACTTGATTCTCCAGGATGTATGGCTCTACTTCAGTAACCACACCAACATGGTTATTGGTGATGTTAAGATCTTTCTAATGTAGTTTCTCCGTATAGTCTTGCATGCTAGTTGAAGAAAAAACATATTTCTGGTTCATTGACCACACTGAAGCCTTTGACTGTGTGTATCACAACAAAATATGGCAGGTCCTCAAGGAGATAGAATACCAAATCATTTTACTTGTCTCCTGAGGAACCTGAATTCTGGTCAAGAAGCAACAGTTAGAACTGAACATAAAACAACCAATTGGTTTCAGTTTGGGAAAGAAGTATGATGAGGCTGTATATTGAAACCTGATTTATTTAACTTATATGCAGAGTACATCACGCAACATGCCAGCCTGGATGAATCAAAAGCCAGAATTATGGTTGCCAGCAGTAATACCAACAATCTCAGATAGGTAGATGATACCAGTTTGATAGCAGAAAATGAAGGATTAAGAAGCCGCTTGATGAAGATGAAAGAGGAGAGTATAAAAGCTGGCTTGAAGTTTGATGTTAAAAAAGCTAAGATCATGGCAACTGTTCTCATCACTTCTTGGCAAATAGAGGGAGAAGAAATGGAAGCAGTGTCAGATTTTGTATTCTTGGGTTCAAAGATCACTGCAGATGATGGCTGCAGCCATGAAATTAAAAGACTTGCTCCTCATAAGGAAAGCTATGGCAAATCTGGACAGCATAGTAAAAAGCAGAGATATTGCCTTATTGACAAAGGTCTGTGTAGTCAAAGCTATGGTTTCTGCAGTAGTAATGTATGACTGTGAGAGCTGGACTACAAGAAAAGCTGAGCACTGCAGGATTGCTGCTTTCAAATTGTGGTGTCGGAGAAGACTTTTGAGAGTCCCTTGGACAGCAAGGAGATCAAATCAATCAGCATTTAAAGAAATAATTCAGACAGCTCGTTGGAAGGACAAATACTGAAGCTAAAACTTAAATGCTTTAGCCTCATGATAAGAAGACAGGAATCATTGGAAAAGACCCTGATGTTGGGAAAGATTGAAGGTGAAAGGAAAAGGGGATAGCAGAGGATGAGATGGAAAAATAATATCATGGAAGCAATGAACATGAGCTTGGACAAACTTCAGAAGATGGTGGAGAATAGAAGGGCCTGGCATGCTGTGGTCCATGAGGTCACAAAAGTAGGACACAACCAAATGAATGAAGAAGAAAAACAACAAAAATAATTTCAGGATGATTATAAAAGCATAAGGGAGTATTTTCATGCTTTAATTCATTAAAGTCATAGGACATAAACCACAAACAAAAGACCAACAACAAAACTTCAATAGGAAATTATGAAAGTCTATGTCAATTTCTTTTCCTTTATCCACTTACCATTTTTTGGCATTAATATTTTGTCTGATTAAATGAGGATGAAACTACTGTAAGTGGTTTTAGTATTTTCTCATCTGTACCCTTTCTTCTAATTTGGTGTGAATTTTGCCTTTTGCTTTAGATTATTAATGGTCTGACAGTGCACAGAGAGCTGATTCTAATACAGCTTCCATATTGGTAACTAGAACTTTACTGTTAGAATAGGATTACCCCTCTACTGCACCTCAGTCACACACAGTTAATCACACACTGAACCTCACTGTCATCCATCATTGTTCAATTTCCTCAATAAAAACAAAACCAGAACCAGGAGAAAGATTCTGATATCCCTCTACCCGATTGTCACTTTTTATCATTCCAGGTATTCACATGCCTTATCTTACATCAACCCATTCTTTGCTTATATTGCAGCTTCCATTTCCTCCACCTTTCAGTAATTTCCCATGCCATTTTCTTTGACTTCACTTTTCTCCTTTCATAATCTCCACTCGATAATTAATCAGTTCAACTCCACACTATTCCCTCTTCTCAAATTTATAATTTCTTTCTTCTATCTCTGCTTATCCCTGGCCAAACACCAACCTTGAATTACATTTGGTATCTTCTTATTCCATTCCCATTCATGTACTATTGAGTACAAATGTAAGGAAGTCATATCACTGACTCTCTACTCTAGAAATTTATGTTATCTTAACCTCAATTAAACTCTTTGGAAAATTTTTTAAGATGCTGAACTTCAGAGTAGTCTTTTAGCATTTGGCATCTTTCATTTCTCAATTCTGAACTGTCTTTTGACAATTTATCATATTCTATGCCTACTGAAGTCACTGTCTATCATTAAGTGTATATGTTGACTTTTGCTTTGGAGAATCTCTTCAAACTCTTCATGGAGATTTAAAAAATAATTAAAAATTTTTTTACGTCATTCTCTGCAATATAACTCGGTGTATAAATATATAAACTTCAAACATCTTCATGTGATCTTTTTGTTTTATTTTATTTTTTGCTTTTTGGAGGGAGAAGGGAGGGCAATTGGGGTTAAGTGACTTGCCCAAAGTCACATGGCTAGTGAGTGTTAAGTGTCTGAGGCAGGATTTGAACTCAGGTTCTCCTGACTCCAGGGCTGGTGCTCTATTCACTGCACCACCTAGCTTCCTGCCCTGTTTTTTTTTTTTTCTTATGGTCATCATTATCACTGCAAGTTGAGGAGACTTGAATCATCCCTTGAAATGCTGTTTCTAATTGCCTTTGGATGTAATATATATATTATATGTTATAATATAATATATTATATATATAATAAAATCACATTTATATAGCACTTTAATGTTAGCCAAGTCTTTCCTCATAATCATCTTCTGGGGTAGGAAGGAAATAAGCATTTATATAGCAGCTACTATGTGAAAAGTCTGTTATCTCACTGGATCCTTACAAAAACCCTGGAAGGTAGATGCTGTTATTAATCTCAATTTAGTTAAAGAAACTATAAAGTTGTGTTTCTGAGACTGGATTTGAATGCAGGTCTTCCTGACTTTCAATTCAGTGCTGTATCCACAGCACCTCCTACCTATCAATGAGGTAGATAATGCAAGTATTGTTATTTTTCTAATGAAGAAACTGAAGCTCTGAGAAATCTTACCCATGTTCTTACAGCCATTGAGTACCTGATGTGGTGTTTGAATTTAGGTCTTTCTGACTCTAAGAACAACATAATCAACCATTTCAAAAACAACTCAATTGGTTCTTTTGTCTCTCCAAGAAGAACCCATGAATCATTCTTTATTTAACTTAACTTCCTTTTTTATTAATTAATTAATTGATTGATTTTTAGTTTTCAAAATTCACTTCCACAAGATTTTGAGTTCCAAATTTTCTCCCCATTTCTCCCCTCTCCTTAACCCAAGATGGGGTACATCTTGATTTACCCCTTTCCCCAATCTACCCTCCCTACTAGCACCCCTTGACCTTTTGTATTTTCCTGTAGGGCATGATAGATTTCTATAACCCATTGCCTGTATATCTTATTTTTAGCATTTGTTTTTAAAACTTTTGAGTTCCAAATTATCTCTCTTTCTCTCTCCCTTGCACCCTCATTAAGGCAGGCAATTTAATATAGGCTATACATGTATAGTCATGCAAAATACCACCATAATATTGTGAAAGATGAACTATATTTCCCTCTTTCCTATGCCACTCCCCCATTTATTCTATTCTCTTCTTTGACCCTGTCCCTCCTCAAAAGTGTTTGCTTCTGATTATTCCCTCCCCTCAATCTGACCTTCTTTTTATTATTCTCCCACCCCTCTCTTATTCCCTTTCCCTCTACTTTCCTGAAGTGTAAGATAGACTTCCATACTTAAATAAGTGTGTTTGTTATTCTCTCCTTAAGTCAAATACTAAGAGAGTTAGCTTTAATCATTCCATCTCCCCTCTTCCCTCTTTCCCTTCACTGTAAAAGCTTTTTCTTGCCTCTTTTATGTGAGATAATTTACCCCATTCTATTTCTTCCTTTCTTCTTCTCCCAGTACATTCCTCTCTCACCCCTTAATTTTATTTTTTAAATATCATCCCTTCATATTCAACTCACACTGTGCCCTCTGTCTATTCTATATATTCCCTCCAACTACCCTAATACTGAGAAAGGTCTCATGAGTTACAAATATCACCTTTCCATATAGGCATGTAAACAGTTTAACTTTAATAAGTGCCGTACAATTTCTCTTTTCTGTTTACCTTTTCATGCTTCTCTTGAGTCTTGTATTTGAAAGTCAAATTTTCTATTCAGCTCTGGTCTTTTCATCAAGAATGCTTGAAAGTCCTCTATTTCATTGAATATCCATTTTCCTCCATGAAAGATTATACTCAATTTTGCTGAGTAGGTGATTCTTGGTTTTAATCCTAGCTCTTTGGACCTCCAGAATATCATATTTCAGATCCTCTGATCCCTTAATGTAGAAGCTGCTAAATCTTGTGTTATCCTGACTGTGGTTCCACAATACTTGAATTGTTTCTTTCTGGCTGCTTGAAATATTTTCTCCCTCACCTGGGAACTCTGGAATTTGATTGCAGTATTCCTAGGAATTTTCCTTTTGGGCTATCTTTCATGAGGTGGATTCTTTCAATTTCTATTTTACCCTCTGGTTCTAGAATATCAGGGCAGTTTTCCTTGATATTTTCTTAAAAAATGATATCCAGGCTCTTTAAAAAAATCGTGCCTTTCAGGTAGTCCAATAATTTTAAATTATCTCTCCTGGATCTATATTCCAGACAAGTTGTTTTTCCAATGAGATATTTCACATTGTCTTATATTTTTTCATTCTTCTGGTTTTGTTTTATAATTTCTTGATTTCTCATAGAGTCATTAGCTTCCATTTGCTCCATTCTAATTTTAAGGAATTATTTTCTTCAGTGAGCTTTTGGACTTCCTTTTCCATTTCTCCAATTTTGCTTTTTAAGGCATTCTTCTTCTTATTGGCTTTCTGGACCTCTTTTGCCATTTGGGTTAATCTACTTTTGAGGTGTTATTTTCTTTACTATTTTTTGGGTCTCCTTTAGCAAGTTACTGACTTGTTTTTCATGATTTTCTTGCATCAGTCTCATTTCTCTTTCCAATTTTTCCTTTACCTCATTTACTTCATTTTCAAAATCCTTTTTGAGTTCTTCCATGACCTGAGACTAATTAATATTTTTTTTGGAGGCCTTTGATGTAGGAACTTTGATTTTGTTGTCTTCTTCTAGTTGTATGTTTTGATCTTCTTTGTCACCAAAGTAAGATTCTGTATTCTGATTTTTCCCCACTCTTTGCTCATTTCCCCAGCCAATTACTTGAGTTTTAGCTCCTTATTAAAGTAGGGCTCTGCTTCCAGTGTGGAGGGTAGACTGTCCCAACTTTCAGGGGTTTTGTGAAGCTTTTTTCAGAGATACTTCTAAGGACTTAAATTTTCAGTTCTTCCAAGCTGGTATGATTAAAGGAAAGGTATTTACTCCTTTTCTGGCCTGTGCTCTGGTCTGTGAGTGATCACAAGCATTCTCTTTTACCTTGGAACTGTGAGGAGGATTTCCTCTCCATTGCCACCATGAGCTCTGCCATGCCAGTGCTCCTCCTCACACCCAGGACTGAGAACCAGATCCAAGCATCAACAAAGTCAGAGAATCCTGCCTCAGTGCCAGCAAAGAGATTCCTGCAATCCCTCTGTGATCAGTAGCTCAGTCCTCTACCATCCATGGGCTGAGAGCTCTGGAAGCAACCCCTGACTAATGCCATCTCACCACTGGGACTGGAATGCTCTCCTTTCTCACCCAGGTCCAACAGACCTTTCCTACTTACTTTCTAAGTTGTATTTGGCATTTGTGGCTTGAGAAGTCTGGAAACTGCCACAGCTGCCAGTGATTCAGTCCCCTGAGGCCTGCTCAGGTTTTGCTGGGACCTGGTTTGTGTTTTGTGCTAGACTACATTACTCTCTCAGCCTGGTACAGTAGACCTTTTCTGTTAACCTTCTAGGTTGTTTTGGGCTGGAAATTTGTTTCACTGTCATTTTGTGGGTTCTGCTGTTCTCGAATTTGTTTAGTCATTTTTTACAGGTATTTGGAGGGCTTTGGGGGATAACTCAGGCAACTCCCTGCTTTTACTCTGCCATCTTGGTTCTGTCTTCTCCTTTGTTTTTTGATTATAGAAACAATGGATCAGTTCTTCCAGCTGAGTGTCCTCTCATTGATCCTTGAATCCAGATCCCAAATTTAGGTTGAGTACTAACCAATGAAATAATGTTTATAGTCAGGCAAAAACTGTGATTTTTAACCTCCTCTGCCTCCTTTTCTCTCACTATTCCACTATTACTACATGACCAGGATGGGCATGTATAGGACTGAGACCTATTTCCTATTTTTTTTCATTTGCATAGGTTGCCATGACCAAGGAATTAATCACTGAGTGGGAAGTTTACTTAAACTGGTAATGAACCATGAGCTTCTCTGTTCTGTTCTTGGTTAGGCTAGTCTTCAGGTATATATGCACACATACATGCTGCATACATGTATGCGTACATGCATGTATATGTATATTTACTCTCACATGTGTATATGTGTGTATATAAACACTCCCATATGAAAGAAGACTTTGGTAGAGGGTATTGTTCTGTACATGGCAGGCATTTATTTAACAAGTGGTTGTTGTATGATGAAATTTATCATTTTTTTCCTTCTTTCTTTCTTTCTTTCTTTCTTTCTTTCTGTCTATCTCTCTCTCTCTCTCTCTCTCTCTCTCTCTCTCTCTCTCTCTCTCCCTCCCTCCCTCCTTCCTTTCCTTTCCTTCCTTCCTTCCTTCCTTCCTTCCTTCCTTCCTTCCTTCCTTCCTTCCTTCCTTCCTTCCTTCCTTCCTTCCTTCCTCTCTTTCTTTCTCTCTTATTTTTTTTTTGCTAAATGAAAAGGTAAGACAAGATGATCTCTATATTTCTTTCCACCCCTAGGTTTTATGATTTTACTTAATCTCTTAGGTCCCTTCCAGGTCTCAATTCTTTTGCTTCCTCTATGACTCCTTCTTTGGATCTCTGTTGACTCCATCTCCCACTCTCCAATGGCCCTTCCCTTCCCAATAGCTCATCTTTTACTATTTAATCTCTCCTATACATATATGTTTATTTAACTTGTACTATTGTTATTTATGTAAATGCTTTGTTCTTCTACTTGAACTTATTTGCTGCCTGGAATCCTGAATTGGCAGATTGTTTTTCTACATTCTGTGGATTGTAAATGATTAAAATTTATCCTGCATGATTGTCCACTTCTTAACTTTGAGCCTCAGCCTCCTCATCTGTAAAATGGAGACAATGTGTCAACCCTAGTAGGGTCATTGTGAGAGTTAAAGGAGAACATGGATGTGGAAGATCCGTGTGTACTCTAAAGCACTGTACTGAAATTATGGGGAGCATAAACTTATAAGTTTATGGACTTCAATCTATGACCTAGAAGAAACATGAACCAACACACAACTATAGGCCCATTAAGCATTGAGTTCTTTACCATATTCCCTCCAGCAAATATTATATGCAAATGGAAACCTAATTAGCCAGCCTTATAACAGGTTGACTTTCTGAAAGTGAAGGGGTTAAAATAATAAGTAAATGAGTTTATTTAGCAGCAAACATATCTGGCATTTTTCTAGATTTTTTGGTCCCAGTTTTCTAGGTAACAGCTTTTGTTTGCTCACACTTGTCTCTCTTTTAAAATCAGTGGATCAGCAGGAAAAAGCTATTTTTTTTCAGCAACATCTTGAGCTTGGGACCCAATGAAGAGAGAAATTGTTGTTGCATGACTCTAACTGATAACATTCTCCTTAATAATTAAACAGAAAAATTGGAGCTTAGGATCATGGGGCTTACAGACCATTTCATCTAGCACTAATCTTATGCTTAGAAGAATACATGCTGTCTCTCCTGATCTATTGAATGTAAAGTGCTTTGAGCAGAGGGACTGTTTCAGTTTCATCCTTGTATTCTCAGTACCTAGCACATTGACATCTAATATCTCTTCAATAAGTTCTTTTGATGGATTGATTGTTTCAGATGAGAAGACTTGGACCCAGAAAATGAAATAATTTTACCCAGGATCATACAGCCAGTAAGCAACAAGAATAGGATTGGACCCCATTTCTTAGACTAAAAATCCAGCCTTTTTCCATCACATCTGGAAGGGTTAAGGGTTGTCAATTCAATTAAAATCAAGCCTTTGGCTCCAAGAAGTTGTAGGATGTGCAATGGCCACACTTCGGTGAAATCTTCTCAGCAGATGGGATGACTGAGGGTGAGTTAGGAGGATGTCTACCCCAACCAGGTGAAGACTTCTCTTGGCATAAAGAGCAGATGAGAACATTTGTTCCAATGGCCACGAAGAAGGCTGAAAGCAGGCACTGTGGGACACTTAGAGCTTGGTCAGACAACAAAGATACCAAGTTCATCCACTGCATTATGGGCTATTGTCAGTCACCTTGACTTTTGTCCTGCCACTGGACTCCAACAATTCTGGAAGAGAGTGAAACTGACTACTTTGTGCAACTCTGCCTCACTCCAATCCAATTTATGCACATTCAGTACATCCCCCTGATGTCCTGTCATGTCATTGACATGTCAATGACAATGTCACGTCATTGGTTTTCTTGAAAAACAAAGAATGAACAACAATGATAAATTAAGCCTTTATTTTGCTTTTTGGAGGGGAGAATGCAGGGCAATTGGGGGTTAAATGAATTGCCCAAGGTCACACAGCTAGTAAGTATTAAGTGTCTGAGGTCAGATTTGAACTCAGGTCCTCCTGACTCCAGGGCCAGTGCTCTGTTCACTGTGCCACCTAGCTGCCCCAATTAAGCCTTTATTAAGGCTTATGGTGAACTCTAGTGTTACAATGATGAAAAATGAGATAGTCACTCCCCTGAAGGAATTTACAATCTGATAATATGGTGTACTAATTTCTCAAGTAGGTTACATGATATATCATGACATCATATTTAGTCAATCAAATTTTGCTTTTAGAGTGATTGGACATTTAAAATATATTTCCTCACCTAAACACAATGATTTTTAGCCATATTGCAGGCAAGAATAAGGGGCTTGGACTAGACAGTCTCTGGGGTATTGTCTAGTTCTAAAATGCTTTGCTATGAGCTGCATTTTCTGAATTCATGCACTAGGATTGTTCTTGTCAGGGCATGTGTATTTCATATCAAGAACCAAAGGATCTTTTCTTGAGAATGTCCACATGGCTTAGTGTCAAAGGACATGCATTAGAGTTCAGCATCCTCTATTTACTTACTGTCCCTATCACACTGTAGTGGATAGAACGCTAGGCTTGGAGGCCAGAGAACCTGGTTTAAAATCCTGCCTCTGATCATAATTACCTGTATAATTCTGGGCTGGTCACTTCACCTGGACCTTAGTTTTCTCATCTTTAAGATGAAGATTAGACTCCTTCCACTATTAATCAGACAGGGTAGTTGTGAAACTCAAGTCAGCAAATATATGTATATAAAGTGTTTTTAACAAAAAAAAATGCAATTTTGCAAGATTTGTAGATTCAAAAAGTTGTATCCAAAGGGACTTCAGAAGCCATGTAGTTTAACTCCTTATTTCACACATGTGGAAACTGAGACCCAGGAAGATTGATACACAAGATTACATAGGTAGTGTTGGGGGTGGTATATGAACCCAGGTAGTGTGATTCTAGAGACCAATGCTCTCTCCATTGTATCAAAATCCTAGGATATAGAGCTGGAAAGGTTATTAGTTATTGGCTCATCCAATCTCCTCTTTTTACAGATGAGCAAATGGAGATCCAGAGAAGCTAAAAAGGAAAATGACAAAAAACACCCCAAACCCTAACCAAAAACCAAACAAACCAAACAAAAAACCCCACAAAGGTATTGCCCTTGATCATCGTCATTTTTTGGTAAAAATTTAAACAATGTAAAACAGTCACTGATATAAGAAAACCAAAGATCTCAGAAACCATCCTAGCCAGAGAGCCCTGGATCTCTTTCCCACACAGAGAGACATGCCAGCCCGGGGCTATGGCAGTTTAGAACACAAACTTGTTTATAAAACATTACAGAGGAGGAGGATGGAAGATTGAGAGCAATATTGCTTCACAAAACAGTGAAAATCAGTGGATGCAAAAACAAGTCAACAGAAATCTTAGTGTGAGACCCAGCTGAACCACATAAACCCAAGAGCATTCATATACAAAACTAATAAGGGGATAGATGAAAAATGGAACAAATTTGTCAAAATTTTCTACACTGATCATCGTTCCTTGTCAGCAATGCCGTCTTTTGGAGATCTGTCCCATGGTACCTCCCCCGGCCCTTTCCAACTGCTAGAGCCTTACCCTATCAGATTACCAACCAGATATTTTGCAAGTGTCTAGTACACACCTATTTCTTTATATGTTGTTTTCCTCAAAATGTGAGAAATATGAGCTCCTTGAGAAAAGGACAGTATTTTTGCTTTTTTTTTTTACATCCTTAGTGCTTGGCACATAATGCAGGATTATTGTACAAATAAATAATAAATATTTGTCAATTGACTCGGTCCTAACACCTCAATCCCAAATATGACAACATAGAAATGACACACAAGAAGATGAAGCTAGCAAGAATGGCTGCTTTAGTTCAGGGACAGCTACTTGGAGGTCTTCTATGCTGGAGGCAATACAATCTGGAAGGGACATTTTGCAAGAGATCTTAGGGAGAAGGTACAAAAAGAATGGGAAAAAATTTCAAATGATATGAATGCCCCCCAAAGATAACTGAGAGAATATGTCTACTTTTGCATATTTATAGAACTTTCTGAAATTGGTCTACATATGTATTGAGGGTATTCTTGACGAAAATATGAGCAGGGGACAGGTAGGCTTTTGTAAAAAATTTTCTATGGAAAATCACATCCTCAGAAGTAACACAGTTGACTGAAGAGTGCAGAGAACAGAAAATGCTACTGTATTTAATTACAAAGAAACAAGACTTAGTAGAACAAAATGAGGTTTTAACAGCTCTTCTCTGATAAGGAATCTCTCATACATATGTTGAGATCATATGAGATTTCTTAACAAATATAACTATAAAAAGAATTCTCTTTCTTGAATTGGGTTAATGTTAATGAGATCAAAACAGATAGATAGTTTTCATCAAAGGTCTTCACCAATATTATGGAGGATTCCCTGTGCAAAGTACAAACGAAAGAAAGATTACCTACAGATAGTGAGGTCCTTCACATATTATTCTCCAGGGATGACATTGTACTTATTTCATCAAGCACAAGAACTTTTTCAGGACCTCCCAAATGATATCCAAATTAATAAGTGAGTGAATTAAAAGCATTTATTAAGTACCTATTATGTGCTAGGTTCATCACTAGGTGCTGGGGTTATAAATACACATATGGAGCATTCCCTGCCCACAAGGAGCTTATGTTCTAATTGGAGGTTACAACATATATTGGAAAATGGTAGCTGGGGAAGGAAGTTTTTGTCTGTGCTGTCACTGGAGTGGTGAGCGAGTTATATTGTAGTTAATAATTGTTATGCCCTTTTGAGTATAAATGGTAGAATTTACCTGAATACTGTTCTCAGAGCAAGAAGTAGAAAGTAGGGTTAGGAGTCAGGTACAAACATGGCCTTAGGGAACATGGCAAGATGGTAGGTTTGGGTTTTCTGTTGGATGATTAAAGGAAATCACACATGTATCTGAGCTAAGTATAGATGAGCTGGACCCAAAACCGACTAGAGGAAGAATGAAGACTGATTTGCATTTGGGAATTGTGTATTGTTTTTAACAACCCATAATTGTTCCAAAGAATTAGATCCACCCTTTTAATAAATATGTTCTCCCAGTGATGCTATAAAGAATCAAAGTAATTCTGATAACCCAAGAAGACAATGAAGAGATGCCTAATAGGTATACATAATATACAGCATTTGTCCAATAGTGAGTTGTGGATAAGAAGTAGTGGGGGTGGGGGATATTCCTGAGACTCAGAAAAGAAACTGGGTTGGTTGGATGACAAGACTGGGAAATAGATGAATAACTCCCATGCAGTCACTCTTGCAAAAAAGACTTAGAGTAAGGCCTCTGAAGACTGGATGAATCCATTGTTAAGGAGTTATAGGAATGCATGTTCAAGAGTCCTACAGGATGAAATGCCCTAGATGGGTTGTCATTTGCATTGACGAGAAGGGTACCCATATCTATAACATCAGAGATCCATTAAAGCCCTGAAGAAGGGAAAAAACCCCATATCTTAAGCAAATGTGAAAGGAAGTATAATCATTTAAAATTTGTTATGAATAGGATAATTTGTGTCCTATTGTCCTTTTTTGAAGAGTACTAATAACATTTTGGGTGATGTCTTGACTTGTGCATCAACGGGATTTAAGTGAGCAAAGTTGTACAAAATTGTCAGCCTCATTCTCTCTTCCCTAGTCATTAAAGTCCAGTGGCAGGACAAAAGTCAAGATGACTGGAGATGGCCCAGGGTGCAGTGGATGACCTTGGCATCATTGGCATCTGACTAAGCACTAAGTGCTCTACAGTACCTGCTTCAAACAAATTGTTCTCATCTGCCCATTCCACTGGGTGCTGTCACCACATACTTGGGGGAGACAATCCCCAAATTCACCAACAGGTTTAGGGTATATGGGGTGTTCAGAAGGACAAGCACCTCTGATGTGAGGGCTTGCCAAGCACTTTTGAGGGCTACTAATCCACTTTTGTTGTCCATCTGGTTCCCCTGATTCTCACCTGTGGTTCCTAGAATTATGAGCAGCAGCCACACTCCAGTAAACCATCTCAGCAGATGGGCTAAACCAGGTTGAGGGTAACCGGCAGGCCTCAAACCTATATTGTATTAAACAAATAGTGAATGGGCAATTTTAAGTGTTGTTGACACACATGTCTTTTGGAGTAAACCCTTAGCTTGTTATAATTATCACACTTGTACATTAAAAAGCTATTGATTTTTTAATTTATAAAGTGGGGACAATAATGTCTACACTTACAGAGCAGTATTAGTAGTAGCTCACACTTCTAAAGAGACTTGAGGTTTGCCAAATCCTTTCTCAGACCTGTGTTCCAACAGTAGGAATTATTCCTTCAATTGTCTCTTTCATGTTTTTTATGCGCATTATAATACTCCCTTCCTTTACTATCCTAACTCCACTTCCTTGCCATTCTCTGTCTAATCCACAATTTTTTTTTTTTATTAACGTGACTCCAATTCCAAACGCCTCTGTGAGGTGGGTAGTATAGTAATGAGTTTCCTCATTTTATAGATGATTGTTTAAATAACTTCTCAATGGGAAAGAGGACTGGTTCTAAAGTCAGAAGATTTGGATTCAAGTGAATTCTCTGCTTCTAACAAGCAATGTAACCTCAAGCAAGTCATGAGATCATAGAATTTAGAGCTGGAAGGATCTCAGAGGCTATCAGATCATAGAATGTGGTTGTTCTGCTCTTTGCCTGGGTGGTCTTGAACAAATCATTTTTCCTCCCTTGGCCTCAGTTTCCTCATTATCACATGAGAGGGTTTTACCTAATCCCCAATATCCTGTATCCCCAAGGGCACAGGGAAATATTTGGTGAGTGATTATATTATCCTACGAAAATATTCCCAGAGGAGTCATGCTAATAAAAAAATTGTGGATTAGAGAATGGCAAGAAAGTGGAGTTAGGATAATAAAGGGAGTATTATAATGCATATGAAAAATATGAAAGAGACAGTTGAAGGAATAATTTCTACTGACCAAAAACAAAATGAATGCGGTTTGGATATGAAATCCTATTCCTATAAAACTAGACAAAAAAAGAGTGATAGTGACTCAGTGAGGGATAAGTTAATTCATTACCTTAATAACCAGAAACTCTAATTTGATTTCTAATCAATAAATTTATAAACTTGGTATATATGCCCTTGGAGAAGCATGTCTCATTCTTACTAAATGTGCTCACAATTGTAATTCTGTTTTTATCAAGTTATCTTGGTGAATTCTCAGTCCTATTCTCAAGCAAATCCAAAACAAGAAAGAAATTGGAGGCTGAACATGATATGCAGGCATTTTTTTTCAACAGCTGTAAATGAAGAATAAAACTGTTTAATGACAAGAAACATAATCAAGGGTCTCACTAATTTATTTGACTCTTCTGATAAACATTTAACAACTTTGTGATAATAAAAATATAATGTACCCAATTAAATTAAATTAATCTGTTTATTTTGTGTGTGCACATGCATTTTAAGCTCTGGAATTTGTCTTCTTTCATATAGATTGGGGGTATGGGAAGGATTACTGAAAGCACAGGATCATGGGAACTGAAACAAGTTGGGAAGCATATTCATTAGACACACCCTAAGGTCTCTTCTTAATTCTAAAATTCTGTAGTATTCTGTGATACCTCATAGGGCAATTGCAAAGAAAACACTTTTTGAACCTTAAAGTGTTATAGAACCATGTGCTATGGTGGCTATGAGGATCACATTATTCCTGGGAATCCCTAGGTTCATTTAGTTACAAAAATGAGAATCGGTTGATCCATTATTCACTTTTCAAAAATGTTTTGTTAATGCTACATTTTCTGGAATTAAGCAATAATTTATTTTTATTTTATTTTTCAGCAATAATTTATTAAAAATGTCTATTAAAGTATGTGCTGAGTATTGTGTTGCTAAGCTATAGCTATATATTGTATGTTTGCAGGCAAATTAAATCACCTTTTATGGATTCATTTTATTCATTTTTAAATGGAGATAACTATATACACTTCTCCCTTCACCCCCCTTCACCCCCCCTTCACAGAATTGTTGTGAGGAAAGCACAAGAATTAAAATACAAATGTAAGCTATTGAATAATTTTTTTTTGGAGAGGGCAACTGGGGTTAAGTGACTTGCTCAAGGTCACATGGTTAGCTTTTGTGTTAGGTGTCTGAGGCCGGATTTGAAATCAGGTCCTCTGGACTCCAGGACTGGTGCTCTATCGACTATGCCACTTAGGCACCCTTATTGAATAATATTAGTAATGATAATGATTAGAGTTATATTTTACGATACTTTCCAGTTGATTTTTCTTTTGTCATATATTTTATGAGTTTTGCCATTTCTAAACAGAGGCATTTTTTCAGGTTAAGGATTAATCAACAGGTATTTATTAAGTGCTGAGCATAATGCCTGGCATATAGTAGGCAATTAATAGATCTTCCTTCCTTCTTTCTCTCCCTCCTTCCCTCATTTTTTCCTTCCTCATTTTTTCCTTCCTTCCTTCCTTCCTTCCTTCCTTCCTTCCTTCCTTCCTTCCTTCCTTCCTTCCTATGTGCTGGATGATAAGGATACAAATATGAAAATTAAACATTCTACTAAAAATGAGCTTATATTTCTAATGAACTGTATACTATACATTAAGTGTATATGTATGTATGTAGGTACATATACATGTATACACATATACATGATAGAGAAGAAGAACTCTGCAAGGTGGATGAAAGGAGGCAGGATATTCCAGGTGTGGGGGACTGTTCATTGCAAAGGAGTTGGGATGTTATAGATGAGAAACAGAGAGGTCAGTTTGCCTAGATTAAAGAATATGTGTGAGAGAGGAGTATCCAATGAGGTTGGAAAGATAGATTGGGGCCAGGTTATGAAGGACTTTAAGAGTTAAACAAATGAATCTAGATTTTGTGCTGAAGGGACTAGAAAGCTACTAGAGTTGGTTAAATAGGAAAGTTGATGATGTTAATCTTTTTTGTAATGAGCTCCTAAGTTTACATTGTAGGGAATTGCTAGAATGAAAGATAGGAAACCTGTGTGTCTGGCTTCTTTTGGGAGTGAGGTAAAAGATAGGAGAGGAAATATGTTCTCTAGTTGTAGTGTCATGGAGGCCATCACTGGATCCATTCAGTCGCCAAGGGCCCATATTTCTTCAGCCTCTCCGTGTACGCCATAGAAAGCATTGCAATACTCCTCCGAAGCAGGATGCTCAACAGAGAGATGCCAGTGGAATTCAGTCATGTTGGCCACAGAGTAAACTGTGGTCAAGTTGAGCTGAGGACTCTTTTCAAAAAACCTGAAACTAATTAAACCCTGCTGCTAGCTAGGTAGCCCCAGAGTTTGAAGTGCATTTGTACAAGAAAGAGGGAAACAGCTTTGTGGTGGCTTGTGACTTTTCAAAATATAAAGAAGTAAAAGGGTTGGCAAGAAGATAATTGAGAGTGTCTCATTTTAAAACCCAAGGAGAAGAAAACAAAAGATATGACCATTGTTAAGTGCCTGTTTGAGTCTCCTGTTGACAGAACCCAACTTTATTGCTATGCTTCATCCACTGTGGAAGGAGCATTGGCCGTCTATCATCCTGCATCCTGCAACCTCTACACTCTCCGACCACATTGAGAAGACCAAGGAATTTCTAACAACTGGTAACAATTGGGAAGGTTGGAAATATGTGGAGTAAACAAACTAATCAATCCTCTGAAAACAATAGAACAGCTGCATAGCCAGAGTTCAGCTTGGATCCTGGTCTTAGCTTCCTTCCATTTTCCACCCCTATACAAGATATGTGTCCTTAACAGAGGTTTCCTAGAATTTCTGGTGCCTTTTAGCAATAGAAGGGACCTGAGAGTAAAAGAACAAAAGAATTCAGAGCTGGAAGGGACCATAGGTGTTTTCTTACCTACATCTTCATTTTACAAATGAGGAAATGGATGCCTAGGAAGGTGGAGGGACTTACACAGTTACATGATGTAGTGGAAAGACCCTGTGGTTTGAAGTCAGAGGTGGTAAGTTCAAGGTCTAGCTCTGCTATATACTATCTGTGTGAATTTGAGGAAGTCACTTCTCACTAGGTCTCAGGTTCTCAACCTATAAATAAGGGAATTGGAAAATGTTCTCTAAGCTTGTATAATATCTGGGATTCTCAGGTACTAGTTGTGGGTAGCACCAACACAATATTCATAGCACTGCTGGTGACTGAAAATATGCCAGCATAGTTCTCAATCACAAAATATGACAGACTCTCCATATAGAAGACAGAAGCCAAACATTTATTCTGATACCAGAAAACGAAATCCCAAAACCAGAAATAAGAAGATAGAATAAAACTTATAGAAAATGTAACAAAGGACTGGCTGATAAACCCAGTCCTTGTTAACCTGCACGAACTCCATCTGTGTGCTCAGTTTATATAATTACCCATGTGGAAGAGACTGGGAAGCCTACCTCTGGGAGGCAAGTAGTGGAAGTGTGTTGAAGAGACTTTGGAATATATATAGACATATTATAATCTACTCAGATTGGCTAACCATATAGTCAGTAGGAGGCTCTTTGACTGGTTGTAGAGGCATTCAAAAGTTGACCCCCACTAACTTTCTTGGTTTGACTTTTCTTTGACTGACTTCTTCATGCTAGATATTATCAGGAGAAAGACAGTGCTGTGAGTCAAGAGGCCTCTGGTTCTCTCCCAAGACCAACATGTTGCCTTGTAAAAATAGGCCATGAACTTCATTTCTGAAATGTATAGAACACTGAATCAAATTTATAAGAATACAAGTCATTCCCTAACTGATAAATGGTCAAAGAATATTATCAGACAATTTTCAGATGAAGAAATTAAAGCAATTTATATAAAAATGTTATCTATGAAAAAATGCTCTAAATCATTATTGATTAGAGAAATGCAAATTAAAATAACTCTGATATATTACCTCATACCTATCAGATTGGCTAATATGACAGAAAAAGAAAATGATAAATGTTGGAGAAGATGTGGGAAAATTGGAACACTAAAGCATTGTTGGTGGAATTGTGAACTGATCTAACCATTTTGGAAAGATATTTGGAACTATGCTCAAAGGGCAATCAATCTGTGCATACCCTTTGATCTAGCAATGCAACCACTAGTTCTGTACCTCAAAGAGATAATAAAAAAGGGAAAAGGATTCACATATAAAAATATTTATAGTAGTTCTTTTTGTGGTGGCAAAGAATTGGAAATTGAGGGAATGTCAATCAATTGGGGAATGGCAAAAGAAGTTTTAGCATATGAATGTAATGGAATACTATTGTGCTATGAGAAATGATGAGCAGGCAAACTCAGAAAAACCTGGAAATACTTATATGGACTGATGCTGAGTAAAATGAGCAGAACCAGGAGAACATTGTACATAGGAACAGCAAAGTTGTATGATGATCAACTATGATTGACATAGCTTTTCTCAGCAATACAATGATCCATGACAATTCCAGAAGGCTTGATATGGAAAATGCTGACCACATTCAGAGAAAGAATTATAAAGTTTGAATACAATTTATTTTCACGTTTAACCCTGTTTGCCTCAGTTTCCTCATCTGGAAAATGATCTGGAGAAGGAAATGCCAAACCACTCCAGTATTTTTGCCATGAAAATCCCAAATGGGGTCATGAAGAGTTGAACATGACTTTTCACTTTTTTTTGTTTTTTGTTTCTTGTGGTTTTCCCCTTTTGTTCTGACTCTTTTTTCATGACATGTGAAAAATGTGGAACTATGTTTTACATGATTGTACATATATAATCTATATCAGATTGCTTGCTGTCTTGGAGAGGGGGGAGGGAAAGGAAAGAGGGAGAAAAATTTGGAACCCCAAATCTTGCAAAATTGAATGTGAAAACTATCTTTACATATAATTGGAAAAAATACTATTAAGTTAACAAGTAAAAGATCCTTTGATCCTTTGTCTTTCTACTTTTATTTTAGGTGAAGGAGATTAATCTGGAGGTTATGCCATTGTGAATTTACAAAGGTGAGGAGACCAAGTTGTCAGGGAGTCCATGTGTCCAGGATGTCTAGTGGTCTAGAAGTCAAATCTGAGTTAGGTTTTCATAGCCAGACCCATTGATGTCCCTAGCAATGAAGATCAGGATCAGGGAGAGGCCTTCCAGACCTAGTCCAGAGATGGCTAAGAGCACCCAGGATTTCTCTGACATGAATGCCACATTTGGAAATGAACTTGGAACCAATGCTATGTATGGGGAAACTACAATTAGTCTGTGATGACTCTGTCCAAGTGGGTATAGAGAAGAATGTACTTCCAAGGATTTAAAGGTAAATGTTTGTTCTTTTGATATTAGTATAGTTTTAAAATTGCCATCTCTTTGTCAAAACTAATTGACATTAATTTGTTAAATGGAATTGAAGTACTATCACTAGGTGCTAGGGGAAGGAAGGAAATATGCCTGGAATGGGGGCTTGAGTCAATGGAATTAGGAATAAGACATCCTTACCCTTCAGAGGCATTCCTAGAACCCTAAGAGTAAGCCAAGGGAATCTTTGCTCCCACAAAAATAATAAAACTAAAAATCAGTAAGGGAGTTTGAGACAGTGTCCAATTATTTCCAAAGACTTTTTATTGCAACCTTAAGTCCTTAAAAAGACTGACACAAATGATTAACCACTTGAGGCTTCATATTATTTATAATGAAAAGACAGTTATCTCTCACACCAAGATATTTTAACTGTAAATCCAAGTTTCTGCAATTTTTAATAGTGTCAGATAGCAAGCAGCATGGAGGTAGTAAATAGCAAGAGGCTTCAGGGGGGATTTAGAAAACCTGGAGCAGCCTTTTGTGCTCAGTAGGACTTTGTACCATGGGCATGGGCTTCCTAAGCATTCTTTTTATCTTTTGTTTCTGTACTTTATAGGGCTCTCTTGGCCCGAACTTTGAGGTGCTGTTCCTGAGGTCCTATCCCTCTCCCAGGAGGGGTGTCATTGGCTGAATGGTGGCCTAGGATAAGACTTCCTTTTGTCAATTAATTTTTTTTCAATTATCAAGTATCTGTTTTTTTCCTCCCTCCTAGCTCCCCTGTTTCCTTCCTTCCAACAAAACAAAATCCTTTTTAACAAATAAACAAAGTCAACTAAAACAAATTCCCATATAACTGTAAAGCCACACACAAGCAGCTTTCTAGAGGACTGTGGCTGTGAATAGCTCTCAAGGTTCTGATTACACAGTGTAGTGAACTCTCTATTTATTCAATAACAAATCAGAGCAAAATATTCACAGGAAATCAAGGTACAGCATTCACAGTGTTACAACTTATCACAGAAAATCAAAATACAGTATTCATCATGTCACAACTCAACAACTTATCACTAAAATGGCCACATAGTTTTCACCAAAGTAGTCACATAGTTTTAAACAAAGTACATTCACAAAAGTCAATCACAAAATCCTTAATTCAATCACAAATTACAAAAGTCAAAGTTCTCCACCCCTAGGTCACAGTAAATCATAATCTTCTCAGTCAGTACACAGTATCCAAGTAAAATCTTCTTTCAGTTTGACTTGAGGCTGGCTCTCAGCTTCCGTGGTTCCACTTCCATGGTCCCACCTCCAACTGTCCCCTAGGTTCAAAAGCAGGCAGCTCCCATTTCCTTGTCTAGCTCCTTGTCCAGTTCTTTGTCCAGTTCCCATTCTGTACTGAAGTTCACAGTGTCCAGTCCACTTCAAATCCTTTGCAGTTCCTGTTTCTGGGAAGACAAAGCTTGACAGAGCCTCAATAATATTCATGCACATTACCAGAACCATCATCAATTCACTATCTGACTGTGAAATCAGCTCAGACCCACCAACAAGGTCTGAAAACTCAACACAAATCATCAACATAGAAATCAACACAGGCCCACAAACAAGGTCCAAGAGGTCAGCACAAATCATCAGTAAAGTCCCAGGAGCTCCAAAAATCCTTCTCTAGGACTTCTGTAAACATACAACCAGAAAATCCTCTTTCAGGGCTTCCAGTAAGGTTCCAGGGGTTCTGTACAAAGTATCACAAACAAACATCAACACAGACAGAGCAGACAAGCAGAGTGCTGGGATACCAACAAGTTTTCTCCTTCCTGACTCTGCCACCACAAGAGTCCTCTTCTCAGTTCTGCTGTCTCTAGCCTGGAAATTCTCCTTATATATGGTCATTAGCTCCTCCCCTTCCTGTTTCAGGGGTTCATGAGTTCTAGGGTTCACAAGTTGTGGGGTTCAAATGTTCTGTTTCTTAACAGACTTGATACAAGGCTCAAAAGAAACTAGAACTGAAACAAGGTGTAAATTCAATAGCTGAAACAAGGTGTGAACTACTTCTGTGCTTGCCATTACAATGACCAAATCCAAAAATGTATGTCTTACTCTGTAAGTCCAGCCTCTCTTTTGCCAGGAAGGTAGCATTCTTCATCTTTAAGGGCAGCTGGGTGACTCAGTGGACCCCAGGGCTGGAGTCAGAAAGACTAGCTCAAATCCAGACTCAGATTAGCTTTGTGGCCTTGGACAAGTCATTTAATGTTTGTTTGCCTCAATTTCCTTATCTGTAAAATGGGAATAATTATAGTACCTACCTCCCAGGTTTTTTGAGAGGATCAAATGAAACATAACTGTAATGTACATAGCATAGGCTGGTACATTAAGCACTATATAAATGCATGATTATTGTTAATTAGTCTCCAGGAATTATCATTAAGCATTGCTTTGATAAGCATTTTTCAGCCTTTCAAAATAGTTTGTTTTTATTATGTTGATGTTTTCCTATAAATTGTTTCCTGGTTTTTTTTCCATCCATCTGCATCCATCCCTACAAAAATTTCCTATGTTTCTCTGAAACCATCTTGTTTTTAATTTTTGATAGTAAAATGGTATTCCACTATGTCAACATACTATAATTTGTTTAGCCATTCCATAGCTGATGGGCACTTACTTGTTTTTCAATTCTTTGCCTCTAAAAATAGTTGCTATAAATATTTTTTTATGTTTAGTATCTTTCCCTCTTTCTTTGATCTCCTTGAGGAATATTGGCCTAGAAGGGGTATTGCTGAGTCAAATTGTATGCACAATTTAGTAAATTTTTTTGCTATTAATTTTGGGGCATTGTTCCAAATTGTTTTCTAGAATGGCTATACTACCAATTCACAGCTCTATCAAGAGTACCTGAGTGTTCTTGCTTTCTCCACAGGCCCTCCAGCATTTATCATTTTCCCTTTTTGTTAACTTGGCCAATCTGATGGATGTGAAGAATTGCTTTAATTTACATTTCTAAAATATTAGTGATCTGGAATAGTTTCATATGACTATAGTTTGGATTTTTTTCACTTGAGAACTGCTTGTCCATATGCTTTGACTATATATTGATGAATGACACTTATTCTTATGAATTTGCATCAATACCTTATATAATTTGGAAATAAGACCTTTATCTGAGAAAATTGCTACAAAGATATTCCCCCCCCAGGTAACTCTTTCCTTTCTAAGTTTAGTTGCACTAAAATTTGTTTGTGCAAAATCTTTTTACTTTTAAGTGATCAAAATTGCCCATTTTGTCTTCTGATCCTCTCTCTTTTATTTGGTTATGAATTCTTCCCTTATCCATAGATTTGAAAGGAAATTTCTTCCTTCTTTCTCTATTTTATGCTGTGACCTTTTATGGGAAGATCATGTGTCCCTTTGGAGCTTATTTTGATATATGGTATGCATTTCTTCCAGAATGCTATCCAGTTTTTCTAGAAATTTTTGTCATATAGCAAGTTTTTACCCCACTATCTGGAGTTCTTGACTTTGTCAAGCATGAGGTAATAAGTTTATTTGCTTTTGTATGTTGTATACTTAATCTATTCTACTAATTGAGCTCTATTTTTTAACTAGTACCAAATTGTTTTTAATGATTACTACGTGTAGTGCAGTTTGAGATCTGTTATTACTAGGCCTTCTTCCGGTCTAACTTTTACCATTATTTTCCTTAACAGTCTTGATCTTTTTTGTTTGGTTTTCCAGATGAATTTCATCATAAGTTTTCTTAATTTTTTAAGGTAATCTTTTGGTAGTTTGATTGGCATGGTGTTGAATAAACAAATTAATTTAGTTATTGTCATTTTCATCATATTTATTCACATACCCATTAGCAATTAATTTTGATTCAATTATTTAGGTTTCTCTTTATTTCTGTAGTGTTTTGTAGCTGTATTCTTGTACTTCCTATATCTTGGCAGGTAGATTCCCAAGTATTTTGTATATTCCGTAGTTATTTTAAATGGAATTTCTCTTTCTATCTCTTCTTATTGGGTTTGGTTGGTAATTCTGATGATCTGTGTGCATTTGTTTTATGCCCCACAAGTCTTTCTCATTTGTATAAACTTTAACTTGTGCCCCTGGATAGATACCTCTCCTGTTTCTCTCTTTTTTCTTCCTTAGTGTTTTCTTTGTCCCTCCCCCCCCTTTTCTTAACATCATCAAGACATAATAAAATTATTCCCAGTCCCTCCATCTCATTTGACTCATCCTATGACCCCTGATTATAATATAGTCCTTAGCTGATGTTTGTATCATCCTCACTTCACATTAGAATTCAAACACTTCATCCTTTTTTATTGTATTCTAGTGTTCACTTGTCTATTTTTCTTTACTCCCATGTTACTATTTCAAAGTTTCTACTCAGCTGGTCTTTTCATCCAGAATGCTTGTGAGTCTTCTATTTCATTAAAATTCTGTTTTTTCCCCTCTCTAAGATTTTACTCAGCTTTGCTGGGTAAGTTATTCTTGTTTGTAAGTCTGTATTTTTTGCTTTTTAGAATATCATATTCCATGCTATCCTGTCCTTTATTGTGGCAGTTGCTAAATCTGGTCTAATTCTGACTGTGGTTCCTCAATTCTTTAATTCTTTCTTTCTGGCTGTTTGCAGTATTTTTTTTCTAGGCCCAGAAATCTCTGGATTTGGACTCTGTTACTCCTGAGAGTTTTCATTTTCAGATTTCTTTCAGGAAGTGATTGGTAGATTTTAAAATATTTTTACTTTTCCCTCTGGTTCCAAGAAGTCTGGGTAATTTTCTTTCATGATTTCTTGAAATATAATATCCATATTTTGTATTTTGGTCATGGCTTTCAGGTAGTCTAATGATTCTTAAACTATCTTTCTTTGATCTTTTTCAGCTCAGTTACTTTTTTTTATGTGAGATGACACATTTCTTTCTAATTTTTTCAGTCTTTGAACTATGTTTTAATATTTCTTATAGTGCCATGTAATCATTAATTCATGATTAACTCATCCTAACCTTCAGGTAATCTTTTAGTTGGATAAGCCGCTCCAAGTCTTTCCACAAAGCTCTCATTTCTTTTCCAGTTCTTTTCTCAATAATACCATATTTAAAATCTTAAAAAAAAAAACTACACCTTTAAAGCTCTCTTAATTTCTTCTAGGAATTCTAATTGATCTTGTGGTCTGAGTTATATTTTTCTATTAGGTTTTGCTAGTAGATATTTTGAAGTTGTGCTTTTCTTCTGGGTTTGTGTCATAGAAGTCCCTACTGTCATTTCAGGTCTTTATCTTTTGTTTCATTTAGTTTTGGTTGTTTGTTTTCTTACTCATTCTTCCAGCCTCACTTCTAGGATGGGGAATTTCTGGGCTCTAAGTGCTTCTGGGAGACCTGTTGGTGTCTTGTATGGTGCTGTTTATTTTGTCTGAGGTCCTGGTCTCTATGTCTTTGGTTACTGATTATTATCTTATTCATAGGTCACATGGGCAGCTTAGTCAGGGAGCTGCAAACTTTCAGCAATCCCTGGGAAGTCATTTCAAGGACATTGTTTGGTCCTTGTACTCCCGGGCCTTCTAAACTTCAGTACTTGGTTTGGGTCTAGTTGTCCCCTACTTTGCCACTTCTATTTTCAAATAAAGAAAAAAATGGTGGAATAAAAGGAATGTAATGAACATATCCTATGAATACAGTATTCTGATCTCACTCTTCTAACCCTTTTCTTTTCTCCTGGCCCAGATACCGTTCCCTTATTTCTTCTTTTGATCTCTCCCCATTGTGATCCACCCTCAGAAGTTAAAATTTATTTTGTTTGTGCTTATTTCTTCCTCAGCTCTATTCTCCTTCTTATGTCTTCTCTCATCAACCAGTTCCTATGTTTCATACCAACATCTTTGAGTTTATGTATTTAACCATTCTTTGCCCTGTTCAGAAAAGTGTGCATTTCGGTTTTTGAGATGCCTTTTTCCTCTATTGTCTTCTTCTATAGTAAATTCCTCCTACTTCTTCATTTTTTCTCTATTTCTTTTCTTCTCACTTTTCTTTACCCTTTTAAAACCTAAAATACAGGAAAAAACCACCCCAGGCCCTGAATTTGTCTTACTTTACTCCTAGAAGACTGAAATTCTGAAGGGATACTTGTCTCTTCTCTCCCTATTAAAATGTAAGAATTTTGTCATCATGTAACCACTTTTAATTACTCAATTGTATTTACCTTTCTAGGTTTCTCTTATCTCCTCTGTGTTTTAAATATTCTATTAAGCTCTGGTCTTTTCATCAGGGTTGCATCAAAGTTCTCCATCCCCTAGTATGTCTCTGACAGGCTTCAGTTGGGCATCCTTGGTTGTGATGTTCATATCTCTTGAAAGGCACAAGCTTCTGGGGCTACTCCCTTGCTATGCTGACCCTGGCTTTTGTGGTGACTCAGGTAGGAGCAATTGTTTTAGGATTCTTATAGGGTCCCTTCGTTTTGGGGCTGCTTGGGTGCTATGCTGGCTCTGTTTCTTCTCCTGGCTTTCATAGTTTGCCTAGATTTGGTGCTGGCTTTTTTTCCTTGTATGGCTCCGGCATGGCCTGCCAGAGTGCTGGCTCCAGGCCTCTTGGAAGGCTGCAGGTGAGCTTGTACCACCCAGCCCCATCTCTCTGTATAGTGAGTGATGGGGGTTGGCTCTTTCCCCTTGCTGCCCTGACAGGCCAGGGCCTACATCCTGCTGGCTTTAGGCCCCAATTCATGGTGCTGGCTCCCTTCTTGCCTGCCTTGTTTCCATTCAGAATTCCTGCAGGGTTCCAGCAGATTACTTGTTCACTCTTGGAATGGATGGAAGCTCTTGTGTCTCTTTGGTTTTCTTTATTCTTCCTTCTGGTACATTTTTAGAACTTTGCTAAAGTGTTTGTGGTAAAGCCTCCTGTAAGACCTTTCATATTTCCAACATCAACGAAGACAATAAATGGTTTTTAAATGATCCTGTTGGATGCTGAAATTTCTACACCTGATGATTTATTAAGTCTCCTAACCTCCCTAGTCCTTAGATTCCTCCTCTGAAAATAAGAGAGTTGGACGAGAGCCCCCTTGCAGGCCCAACATTCTATGTTCCATATTCTGAGGAGCCTTCTAGCTCTGACATTTTATATTTTACTTCTTAAGGTCTTTTCTATCTTCCTAATTGTGTGGTTCTTTGAATTATGATATTCTGGAGAAGCAGAAACAAAGAGCTAGGAGCTACATATTTCCCTTTGGGAAGATTGGCAGGGACTCCCATTTGTCACACAAGTCTGTCACTGCATGCTAATGTAATTTGTGTGCTAATATTACAGTATTAGTAATGTGAGCAAGACAGCTGGCAGGGCTCACCCTGTGAAGCGGCTGCTAAATGCTGTCCCCTCAGTTTCTGTTCTTCTGTTCTGGTGAAGGATGCAATAATGGCAAGACTGTGACATGATCCTCCTGCCTTCCCTTGTTTGACTGATTTTCATTGATTTAATCATATATCGTTCAATTTTAGGTGCTTGTTTCTAGGAAAGATACTGTGATTTATTTTCTAGTCATCAACTGGGCTCCTAATTTTGTGTTTAGGTGGCACAGTGGATTGGAGTGCTGGGCCTCTTGGTATCAGGAAGACCTGAGTTCAAATTTGGCCTCTGACACTTACTAGCTATATGACCATGGGCAAATCTCTGAGACTCAACTCCTCATCCGGAAAATGGGAATGTTAGACTTGAGGATGTCTGAGATCTCTTCCAGTTCTAGAACTATAAGCCTATGATGATCCTATGACCTTGAAGGTCCCACCCACTTCCAAACCTGATTTCCTTAAGTGAGAGATAGCTTAGTTAAATAGAAAAAAGATGACTCAGAGTTGAAGGCTAACTCCCAAATCGATTATTTGTGTATCACTGAGCAAGACATCTCACCTGAGGCCGTTTATTTATCTGTGAAATGAGATGTAAAATATACATGACTACCAGGTTGTAGCAGAGTTGTTGGAAATGGTTTTGTAAGCCTCAATCAAAGCATTGTAGAAATGTTAGCTCTTGTTAGTTATCACCGTGTTTCCCCGATAATAAGACCTATCCCGAAAATAAGCCCTCCCCTTACTGTGTAAGATTCCTCTAAAATAAGCCCTCCCCCGAAAATAAGCCCTATTGAGATTGCTACTGTAGTGAAGGTGATCCCCTGCGCTACACGCTACATTACGGTACCCTCTGTATGCATCGTCCCCGCCCCCCACAGGTGAAACGCATGCCGCGCTCCGAGCTGCATCCAATCAGAGCTGCAGCAGTGAGCGCGTCATCCTGTTCTTCCCCAGTGATTTGCTTGCTGGCGCCATTGAGAGCAGTGCCGCGGAGGAGAGCTGAGGCAGGACAACATAAGCCCTCCCCTGAAAATAAGCCCTCTGGTGTTTTTCTTTCCAAAAAAATTAATAAGACAGTGTCTTATTATCGGGGAAACACGGTAGTTAGTCAAACACACCAGTAGATACTTTACTACTTTACATGATGATACACATCAGATACTTCTGAGCTGGAGGCTCTGAGGGGGAGGGGCTGGTGTGGAGGTGATGGTGATGGGAAGTTTAAGAAATAGTTCCTGTTTTTGAGGAGCTTAGAAGAAAATTGAGAAAAAAGGATATAAAGCAATGTACTTGAAAGAATGATCAATGATATGTGATAAAATATAGGTAGCAAATGGACAAATGAAAAAGCATTTGTTAAGTGTTTTTAGCATCTACAGGGTTGTTGTGGGGTTCAGATGAGATATTTGTAAAGCACTTAACAATTTGGCACATAGTAGGTGATTAATAAATGTTTGGTTCTTTCCCTTCCTTCCTCTCTTCCTCCTTCCCTGGGGAGGGTTGCATCAAAGCTCTCCATCTCCTACTATGTCTCTGACAGGCTTCAGTAGGGCATCTGTGGTTGTGTCCTTCCTTCCTTCCTTCCTTCCTTCCTTCCTTCCTTCCTTCCTTCCTTCTCTCCCATTAGAATAACTACTTATGTTTTTATTGTGTTTTTCAGTTTATAAAGTGCATTCCTTAGAAACGTCTCACAAAATGCTGGTATCATTAACCCATCCGCATTCTATAGAAAAACAAACAAAAAAGCACCAGAGAATTTAGATGCAATACATCCGAGGTCACATAAATAGGACATTAATGTGTAAAGGACCTGTGATTCCATAGATTATAGAGGAAGTCACAGAGCTGGGGTTCAAATGAGATCTTTAAGCACAGGGTCTTTTTCTGTTACACCATTCATGATAATTTCCATGTCCTGAATTGCCTTCAGTTCAAAGTCATCACATATTAATTACTAAGTCATGCCAACAGAATCATGAGACTTAGGACTGGGAGAGATTACAGAGATCATTTTGTACAACTCTACTATTTTACAAATAAGGAAACTGAGGCACAGAGAGGGGAGGGGTCTTGCCCAAGGTATTTGTCAATATCATTGAGATAGTATTTGATATTTGTTCTCATGTGCACCATTCTGTGCTCTGTAGTTAAGTCAAACACATTAGAATTATATTCTTTCCCCCCCAAAAGGGCTGTACATATATAATTTGATCCTCAAACCCTGAATGATAGTTACTATTATTTTCATTTTACAGAGGAGAAAACAAAGGCTGAGAGATGTTAAATGGTTTGCCCAGAGTTATACAACAAGTGAAGTGAAGATTTGAACTCAGGTCTTCCAGACTCCCATGTTCAGTACTCTTACTCATTGTACCCCCTGCTTCTAGAATTATAACCGAATACAGTGATTCTTAAAATTTTTTGCATGTGTCTGTGTGTTGTGGACTCATTTACCAGTCTGGTGAATCCTACAGATTTCTCAGAACAATGTTTTTAAATATATGAAATAAAATATATAGATAGGACATTAATGTGTCAAGGACCTGTGATTGCATTAGATTATAGAGGAAGTCACAGAGCTGGGGTTCAAATGAATATTTTATTTGGGGTTCATATTTCAATGGGGTTCAAAATAAATACATACAAAGGAATCCAGTTATACAGGAATAGTAATAAAACTATTAAAAAGACAAAAGTTCACTGACCCCAGGATAAGAACCCTATTCTATTTTGACTCATTAATGCATGAATTGAGGGCAAATCCTATCTTCTGAAACTTGGCAAACTTCCAAACTTGATACAGCCTGGTGATCCTCTAATATTTTTGTTCTTTCTATTTCCCAGAACTAGAGAAAAAGATGCCATCACATATTCCAGAATCATGTGAGTGGAGAGAATGAGGTCCTTTTGAACGTAGGAGATACTGTGTCGTTTAAAAAGTTCAAGAGGCATAATTTCTGCATAATTAGTCATTATTTATGCTAGAATTTTAATAGAAGAGGTCAGTGACACTCTTGAATGCCAAATACCTTCATGGTGGGGAGGAGAGGGCTCAAGACTTATATGCCCTTGGAAAAGTGGGTGTTCCAGAGGGTGGCAGTGAACTCTGATTCGTTAACAAGTAACGAGAGAATGGATTTTACAATGAGCGGCTGGACCTATGCTAACGAACTTGGATTATGTCATTTACTTCTAAATTACCCTTAGCTTTCTGTAGAGTAGCATTACCCAGAATGAGGATAATGTTAATCCTATTTTCCATTAGTCCTGTCCTTGAGAGATTGGATAGGGAAATAGGACAGGGAAAAAAGGTTTGGTTTCTAATTTTAATAATTGGTTAGTAATATGAGAAATAATAATTTCTCTCCATACAAAACCTATATTGGTCAGATCCAGGCATGATCATAAAAAAAAATCTGAAGGGTGTTTTCTTTCAAAGACATGTAAGAATTGGGACCCTGGTCTCTAGAAGGCCCAGTGAATGACAGACTGAATTTTTGTCATTTGAGGCTCAGCCTAGGTAACTTGGGAGGAAATCATAGTCAGAAGTCTAGTTACCCAGTGATGATTTTTTTTAGAGCCTAGGTCTCCCCATCTCACCCAGGTTGGAAGTGCAGGAGCTACTCAGAATCATAATCCCACTCCTTGTTTCTGACCTGAGCCAGTTCTTTCCTGCTTTGGTGACATGGTAGCTCCCATTCCCTGCTGCTCACTATTTTGATGTAGAGACACCTAATTAATTTAGCCCACAGTGCAAAGCTCCTGAGCTCAAGAGATACACCCATCTCAGCCTTGCTGGTAGCTGGGATTAGAGACATGTATTGCCACCTCTGAAACTACTGAATTTTCTCAACAAGGAGATTGTTGGCCAAGGAGAAGTTGGGCTCTGTGTTGGTTCAGAGAGGACCCACACTTAGGGAATCATGCACCTTATAAAATGAAACCTCGCCTAGGATCATATAAATAGGAAGTGTTGGGGTAGCTAGGTGGCGCCATAGTGCACAGAGTGCCCAGCCTGGAGTCAGGAAGACTCATCTCCCTGAGTTCAAATCCAGCCTCAGACACTTACTGTGAACCCTGGACGAATCGTGTCACCTGGTTTACCTCAGTTTCCTCATCTATAACAGGAGCTGAAGAAGAAAATGGCAGTATCTCTGCCAAGAAAACCCCAGATGAGATCACAAGGAGTCAGACACAACTGAACAAAAAAAAAAAAAGGCAGTATATAAATGCAAGTCTTTCTGATTCAAAGTCCTGTGCTCTCTCCATTGTACCACTTAGCTGTCTTTCAGTAGTCTACCCCTTCTTCTACATGACATCTTTAATCTCATAGTAGGTTAGATCTGTATTGTATTCTTGTGCAGCCAGAGGAGACCCTCTGCAAAGAGTACTAGGTTTGTAGTCAGCAGACCTGGGTTTAAATCCCACTTTATTGCTTGAGGCAGCTAGGCAGCACATTGATAGTGTTGGCCCTGGAGTTAGGAAGAGTTCAAATTCTGCCTCAGATACTTACTAGCAGACTGACTGGGTAAGTCATCTAGCTTCTAAGTGCCTCAGTTTCCTCATCTGTAAAATGAGAATAACAACAGCACCTCCTTCCCAGGGTAGTATCAGATAGTTGTAAAGTGCTTTGCAAACCTTAAAATGCTATTTTAGAGGTGAGTTTTTGCTATCAATTCCCTCCTCTCCTCAAATCTTGGGCCAATCACCTGGTCCTTAGTTTCCTCATCTGAAAATTGAGGGGATTTGACTGCATGACCTCTCAGCTCTGTGATCCTTTATGGGACCATAAGATTTCAAACCGTAAGGGAGCCAGGAGATCATCAGCACCAATTCCTTCATTTAAAAGGTGAGGAGACTGACCTTTAGAGTTTAAGAGACTTGATCAAGGCCTTAAGGCAAAGGTGAGTTGGAACCAGGATTTAAAACTCTAATCTTCTGACTCCAGGAAGATTTTCTGCATTGTTTTTGCACTGCTCTCAGCTGTTTCTTCTCACCCTTTTTTGGCTTTGGAGTGAGTTCGATTTTTCTGGGGGTTTCCCTCCGTGGTTCTCTTTTTCTTCTTCTTCACTTTCTTTTTCTCTTTCCCTTTTTCATGATGTGCACCAACTGCTAGCCTTTGATCAAACAGATTCTGATGGGACCACGGCTGCTGCGTGGATGGAACCCAACCTCTCTTATCTCTCATGTCAGATCTGGCAGGGATCTTTGTTTGTTGTCTGTTGCTTGACTGAATTTCAGGCTTGTTTCTTGGAATTCTCTGGGCCTCAGATCAGCCAGAGTGGAATAGCTGTCATTTGGTCTAAAACCCTGTAGTTTCCGGGCTCCTGTTTGGCTGGCACATAGTTTTGGACAGTGGGTTTTGACAGGAACATTGAGGTTACTGTGGATCATGAACTTTTCTTGGTCAAATATTTTGAAGGCTCTGTAGACTTGAAAGTTGTGTTTCCGTCTCCATGTGGGGAAACATGCTAGGAGGGGCACTGGGAGTGGAGATATAATAAATGTGATATCATTTATATCAGATGGAGGTGACAGGTTATGAGTGAAACCCACAAATATGCCTGATTGGTAGAATGAACTTTGTCCTGTCCCTGGTCCTGGTCAGCATTTCTGAAACTATGTCTCTTGAAACCCTCATAGGTGTAGGTGGTGTCCCACATACTGTGACTGGGGTTTATATAAGAGAATTTCCATGCTAGTGGTCAGCTAGAAGGGTTTTCCCCTTCTCCAAAATTAGCAAAAGGGGATCCTTGACCAAAGTAGAGTTTTGATCATAGAATGTCAGAACTGTAAAGGGTCTTAGAACATAAACCAGGTCTTTCTGATTCAAAGCCCCATGCTCTCTCCATCATACCAGTAGTCTACTCCTTTTTCCAAATGACATCTTTAATCTCATAGTAAATAGGTTATATCTATATTGTATTTTTGTGCATCCAGGGGAGACCCTCTGGAAAGAGTACTGGGTTTGCAGTCAGCAGACCTGGGTTTGAACATAGACATAAAGCATCAGAATTAAACTTGACTGTATCTCCTGCCCTTGAGTCTACAGGGATCAGTGTATAGCTCAAGTGATTCAAGTGGATTTACCCAATCATTCTGTCTGCTCATGCTGAGAACCACATCTCCCTGCTCCTCACACTGACTCCTAGAAAGACACATAAGAGATGATCTAAAGCAGAACAATTCACATTTTAATGGCATTTTAAGATTTATAAAACATTTCTAGCTGTAACCCCGTAAGGTAGAGAGTGCTAATAATATAGACCCCATTTTACAAGTGAAGAAACTGAGACTCACATTAAGGGTCTCATTTATGGTCTGACAGCAGGTATTGGTTTCAAGACTTCTGATTTTGGGTCCACGAATTTTTTGCTAAAACCATACAGCTTTATTAAGAAAAGCACACTGTGGTGCTGACATTCTTATGCTGTGATTGCCTTTCACAAATACCTCTACCCATTTTATAGATGGGGAAAGTAAAGTTTTGACAGAAGAGACTTGCCCATGGTCATAGTAGTCAATAAGTAATAAATAGCAGAGCAGAGAATTGAATCCAGGTCATCTGACTGCAAGTCCAATGTTCTTTTCACTACAACATGATGTAATCTGTCTTTCTCCATTCAACCAGTTAGCATTTCAACAAACATATATTAGTTGCCTACTCTGAGTTGTTAGTTTACTGGTCTGGTGGTTTGTAGCTTTGGCCACAAATCTCTATACTTATGGGTCCTATCATCATATTTTAAATCCTTAAGTATCCTATGGCCAAAATATTTTGGAAAACACTGGTTTAGAACACTATTGGTCTTTCACTTAGGTTCTCAACCCCTGACATGCTCTCTGATAAGCAAAGACAAGCAGTTAGAACCCCTAGATCTTTCCTAGACCTTTATGTAGAGACTTCTTGGTTGTGCTTCAAACCCTGGGGGCAGAAATCATAGCACCAAAACCGAGGCTGTGTTTAGAGAAGTTGAATCCGTACAGTGTGTCCTCCTCAGGGAGTTCAGAGGTCACCAGCTGTTTAGAGCACAGCACAAGCTGTCCAGAACTCACCCAGGCCAAAGTAGTGGATCATAGCACTTCCTCTGCCCGCCACCCTCCACCCCGCCCACGGCCAACCAGTTGCCAAGTCTTGGTCATTCTATGTCTGCTGTTTGTCTTGAATCCGCCCTCTTCTCTCAACTTCCACTGCCACCACCCAAGTTTAGTCCAACGTCATCACCTCTTGCAATAGGCTCCTAACTCCTCTTCCTATCTCCAATTCCTCCTATGAATACTGCCAAAGGGATCTTCCTAAGGCACCCCTAGGATCAGTTCATTCCTCTACTGAAAACCTTTTATTAGTTGCCTGAAGAGGCAGATCAATACACAGGAAAGAACTATGAACTAGCTAGTGGCAGGGACGTGGGTTTGAATCTTTCCTAGGATACTTCCTTAATCACTGAGACTAAGTCCCTGTCTATAAAAATGTAACAATAATATCTGTAATATTCACCACTTGACTATTGTGAAGATCAAATACAACTTTGTAATTTTTATATTTTTAGGTTTGTCTTTTTAATTTTATTTTTTTTAAAGCAATCGGGGTTAAGTAACTTGCTCAAGGTTACATGGCCAGTTATTTCTGGGTGGGTGTTAAGTGTCTGAGCCCGTATTCGATGCCCAGGTCATCCCGACACTGGGGCCGGTGCTCTTACTTGCTGTGCTACCTGGCTGCCCCTGTTTGTCTTTTTTTTAAATTATTGAAAACTTTTGTTTTTATATCACCTATATTTTTCCATTGTCTCTCCCCTGCTTCCCATAACCTGTCAGTTATCATTATTAATGAATAAAGTATGGACTCTTAGCCATGCCATTTCCATCCTACTTTATGATCTCAGCCTACCTTTCCGACCTCATCTTACCTTCTTCCTCCTCACCTTCCTTATGTTCTAGACAGACTCTGTCCACATGTTCTTATCTTACCCTCTTTCATCTTCAGTTCTTTGTTCTTTCTACATCCAATTCATTTATAGACTCTCAGACTATCAAAGTCTGAAAAAGAATATTTATTTCATAGTCTGTTACATTTTACAAATGAATAAACTGAGGTCCCTGAAACTATCTTGCCAAAAGTTATACTGCAAAATATAGAATGGTGAATGGTAGAATGGTGAATAAAGCCTTTCTCTTTCTCCCTCTGTCCTTGAAATCCCTCTCTTCCTTTCTTCAAGTTCCAGTTCAGGTACTAGCTCATCTGTGACACCTTCTCTGACCCTTAGGTGAAAAAGAGCCCTTTGGACTCCTCCTTGGTACTTTTTTCATTCTCCTTTGTATCTTGGTTATTTGTGTATGTGCCTTTTCTGTTCCCCCCAAGCCTCCAATTAGAATGTAAGACTCTTGAGAGCAGGCAGGTGTGCATCTTTAGTCTCAGTCTGGGCACTTTTGCTATGAGGCAATTTAGTACTATGGAAAGAGTGGTGTCTCTGGAGTCAAAGGATCTGAGTTCCTATTCCAGTTCTGATGCTTGCTACCTCTGTGACTTTGGGTAAGACCTATAAATTCACTCAGTATCAGGTAAGTCAACCACTACCACTACCTTGACCTCCATCTCCCTTTAGATCCTCATAGAGATAGTTCAGGACCCTGAACCCAAGAGCCTTGGGAATGGCATTGCTTCCAGGCCAGTACCCTCAGCCATGATCCTGGGAAGTAATACCTGTAGAGATGCAGTTCAGACACTACAGTTACAGCTACTGAAGACCTAGCCATTCAATAAATATTTGTTGAATGCCTACTGTGGGCCTGGCACCCTGGCACCTCTCACTAGGGAGACAGAAGGAGTCAAAAGACAGTTCCTGCCCTGCCCCCGGAGAGCTCATAATCTAGTTGGAGAGATAACAAGTGAAGGAATACATACAAACAAGCTATATATAAGATAAATAGAAAATACTTAACAGAAGGAAGGCACTTAGAATTGAGTGAGTTTGGGAAAAGCTTCCCTTAGTTGATACTTAAGGAAGACTGAGGAAGCAATAGGTGGAGATGAGGGGGGAGTACATTCCAGGCATGGGGAGAGATCAGAGAAAATGCCCAGAGTCTAGAGTGGAATGTCTTGTTCCTGGAACAGCAAGGAGGCCAGTGTCAATGATTAAAAGAGTACATGGCAGGGAGGAAGATGTAAGAAGATTAGAAAGGTGAGGGAAGGGGTATGTGAAGCTAGGTTATAAAGCACTTTGAATACCAAACCCAGAAAAAAAAAGTTTTTGCCACGAAAATCTTTGGCACTTTCAAATAGTTCAACATCAGAAACTGATTCCACCATCACGACAGAGTGTGTTATATTGGAAAACTTATTATTTGTGGGTTAGGAGGTCTGAATTTGAGCCCCAGATCTGCCACTTACTGTCCTAGCTGAGTGCACCCAAAATTCTATTCTCAGTCTTAGTCTCTTCAGTGTTTCAATCAACACGTTCATGGATGATTTGCTGCAAGAGATAGCTACCACATCACATGACAAAGCTAGAATGGATCTCAGTAAACTAGAAAAATGGGTCAAATCTAAAAAAGTGAAATTAAAAATACATTTCTAGCTTGTGTTTTCCCCTTCATTTTCATTTCCAAACATCCCTTTCCTACCTTTACCCAGAGAGCCAGACCTTGTAACAAAGTTTACAAAGGGAAGAAAAAAAAAGTAATTTAGCATTTATATTGCTCTTCTAGACATTATGTATATTACCATGCTGGTTTTGATTATTTTACTTATACATCAGTTCATCTTAGTCTTTGGATTATTCTTTGAATTCTTCATATTCATAATTTGTTAACCTGTATAATATTCTACCATATTCATGTACTATTATTTGTTTAAGCATTACCTAGTACTAATCAATGGGTTTCTAGTCCTTTGCTACAAATAAAAGTACTACTACAAATATTTTGATGTATATGTGACCTCTCTGTTTTTACCTTCCTTGGAAGCATATTCTTAGCAGTAGGCATTCTGGGTTCGAGGATGTAGGCATTTTAGTCACTCCTTAGCATAATTTCAAATTGCTTTCCAGAATGGCTAATTTGCATCTTTTCCAATAGTGCATTAATATGCTTGTCTTTCCATAATCCTTTTAGTATTAAAAATTTTCATTTTTAATAAACAAATTTAATATATGTAAATATATTATTTCCCACTTGGGTTAAAAAAATCAATTGTAGAAGTATAAGATAGTGGGGGAGGTATGGCCAGATTTGTGTGGTAAAGATTGAGGGATCTCTATGGCACAAAACAGCTAAAAAATCTAACAACTTCTTTGTCTTGAGAAGCATAATGCCCAGAATAATAACAGTTCAAATGTACATGGTGTAATAAAGTTCACAAAGCAGATAATCTACATGATCTCATTGGATCCCCCCAACACCCTGTGAGGCAGGTACTAAGATCATCATTATCATCATTCATGTCTACAGATGAGAAAACCCAAACTTGGAAAGACAAAGTAACTTGCTCAGGATCACGCAGCAAGTCAAGATCAACCAGCATTCTATATACTGTGCCATGCTATGTCTTCTAAGAGAAGTGAGACTCCTCCTCTCCTGAGCCCTGATTCCACTCTATCTGGATTGCTGTGGTCAGTCTTGGGGGGATAGGACATAGATGTACTGGACCATGATCAGGAGAGGGTTCCCACAATGGGGAGAGCACTGAAGACAGTGCCATATGAGGATTGGCTGAAGGAACTGGGAATGTCTAGCCTGGGGAAAAGAAGAACTGGTGAGGTCCAATGAGTCTTCAAGTAATTGGAGGATTGTTATATTGATAATGAATTAGACATGTTCTGCTTGGTCTTAGAGGGTAGAACTAGGAATAACTATTTATACAATTGTAGGTTGTGAGGCTGTAAATTGTAACTATAAAGGACATATGAAGAAAGATGCTATCTGCATCCAGAGAAAGAACGGATAAATAGGAGTATGTATAGAAAAATTTTACATGCATATATATGCACACATATATACATCTCTGTCTGTCTGTCTTTCTCCCCCCCCATTTGTGTCTAATGGTAGCCTTCTCTAGGGTGGTAGGGGGAGGAAAGAAAGAAAAAAGAGAAATTTTACGTGATCATTTTGTTGTATATTTGAAAGGAACATACATGACCAGATTTGTTTTCCATAGCAATGGCTGATTTCAAGAGTTAGTTAACGAAAAAAAAAAAACAAAAAACAAAAAAACAAAGAGTTTGTTAACAGCTTTAGTGCTACTCATCAGACTGCTGTGATTTCTGGTGTATAGATCTGCATCTTAATAATATTTGTTGGATTTATTCTAGCTTTCCCTCTCAAAATCATCATAATTTTGCTTCATGTTTTTGGCAGGCAGGGGCAATGGTGGCATTGAAATTATTATTATGGTTGTTATTATAAAAGTGTTTAATATCTGCTACTTATATAATGCTTTAAGGTTTACAAAGTACTTTACATGCATTATTTCATTTTGATTGTTACAATAGCCCTATGAGGTAGATGCCACTATTATCCCCATTATACAGATGAGTAACTGGAGACCAAGAGATTATCTTCCCCAGGGTCACAAATGCCAGCTGGCATTTGAGGGAAGATTTGAATTCAAGTCTTCCTGAATCCAAGTCCAGTACTCTGTCCACTAAACTGCCCAGCTTCCTATATCCAATTCCATCCATGTTTCAGTTTTTATTCTATCCAGTTCAAGCTCTGTCTTCTCTATGAGTTCTTCCTTGACTATTATAGTCTTTAGTAACCATCAATTTCTCTAAACTGTTAGTATGCTGAAAGTTCATTTTATATATAAAATATTTTTTAGCACTTGATTCCATACTCTTGAGCTGTTGCTTAATATTCTGAGTTTTAGCCCTATCTCCTTAATTAGACTGTGAGCTCCCATAGCACAGCACTAAGCCTAAGGAGGTATCCAATAAATATTTCTTGACTAGCTTCTAGAATATTAGAAAAGGACTTAAAAATTAATTTACATATGCAAACTCAGGGCAGCTAGGTGGCTCAGTAGATAGAGCACCAGGCCTGGAGTCAGGCAGACTCAACTTCCTGAGTTCAAATCTGCCCTCAGACACTTACTAATTGTGTGACCCTGGGTAAGTCACTTAACTCTGCCTCTTTCCTCATTTATAAAACAAGCTGGAGAAGGAAATAGCAAATCACTCCAGTTATCTTTGCCAAGGAAAATCCCAAATGGGGTCACGAAGAGTCAGCAAATGACTGAACAACAACAACAAAAATGGGAACTCAACTGAATGGCACAATTTAGTATTGTTATTTATGTAACCCTGAGTCCCATGAGCCTTACATGACTCTGGGCTTCTTTTATTACTTCCTAGGTTTGATATGTTGTTTTGTGTCATCAACTTATCAAAACCTTATCCTGAGTACCCTCCAATGTCATATCTATGCCAGTTTGCACAAATAAGACCCAAATGAAAGAAACAAAAGGCATTGAATTAAGATAGAATAGCTAAATCACAAAATCATAGCTCTTGAGCTGGAAATGATTTTGGAGGTCATTTAGGTCAATTCTCTTATTTAAACAAAAGAAAGCTAAGGTTCACAGAGATTAAGTGGCTTGTCCAAACGTACCCTGGTACTGAGACCAGAGCTGGGATTCCAACTTAGGTCCTGAGACTCCACATTTAGAACTCTGTCCAGTCTGCCCTGATTGAATCAGAAAGTAGTCAATCTCAGTAAAGGGTGAAATTTTCTACCTCCAAGGGAATGATACTCAGATGCCTCTTTAATTTCTATTCTTCTTCATCATGGGAACATTACAAAGTCAGTTCAGACTCATGGCACAGGTTGTAAAGTTTAGGGTACGTTACCCTTTCTCTTGAGTTTTTATCTTTTTCTCTAGTTTCAAAGAGCCAAGATAGAGTACTAACATCTCAGGGCCAGTTGACAAAGAGTGTGCAGGCAAATGTTCAATAGTCGGCTTGCTAAGAAAAATAATACACGTGACAAACTTTTACGTTTAATCTGCATTATTAACATTTTCCCCCGTCACTTTCTTAAATTTAGACAATCAGCAAAATAGTAAATCAAGCCTTGATTTGTAGTGTTTTCCTGTTTCTGAAGTATAAATCTTCACACTGAAAATTTAACAATCTATTGTCCTGAGCTGGCATGAGCTGGCTCTGGTCTACCCTATATTGTATCTCTGGAATCATCAAACCATGGCCAGGCTTTGTGACAAGGCCTCTTGTGTACCCTGTGGCTCTCCGGCCTCATTGCCAGCTCCTCCTGTCCGCTTGTACATCTCTCATGTTGCTCAGGTCTGCTTCTCTCCATGGGGTCACTCTCTTCCAGGTTTTCACCATCTGTTTGTAAGTCACTGCCAGATGTGATAACTCTGCCTGATTTTCCTTCTCACAAGGCCATTCTCTTGGCTCTACGTGTCTGCTACCTTCTTCCTAGTCAATTCCCCACTGAGGGAACCCTCTTTCATGCATAAGGCATGAAAGTCTTGTCCTAGAGCTTTCTCTGAGTTCTACCTATGTCAGACCTGTAGGCTGCATTGGAGAGCATATTTTAAAAGGCAGAGGCAATCTAAGCTTGTATTACATTAAGTCTTTTCTAAGAGTTCACCCTTTTTAGAGCACATAGATGCTTTGGACAAATCTGAATCACTAAGTCTTTTGTAGGCAAACCTGTGTCTCTTATTGATCAGGTGTATATAGATTAGTTCATTAAATCCAGGAACACAATCACTGGGGGGCATTCTTTGATGTTTGTAGGAAATTATTGCATCTTTTATGATCTTGACAATGTCTCATGATCATAATATATTTTTCCTCTGTTCAAGTGTCTGTCCCTTGTTCTCACTCCTCTTAACCAGATTAGCCCCTCCCCCTTTCATCCCTCTGTGTTTTCTCATCTCTTGACCTCTATTCTAGCTTTCTTGTCTTCCCTTCACAATTTTAACTATATTTAACTCATTACACAATCTAGTGTCCTCCACCCTTGAAACTCTTACCCATTTGTCCTGAGTGCCTTCTCTAAATCCCACAGTTATTGTAAATGAATTCCACCATTCATACCCTGCCAATCTTCAATTTTGTGTCACTCTCATCATCCATCTTTTCTACTCTTAAACTGCTGAAAACTGGTGATTTACCACAAATTAATGTGACTTATATTCAGCTTGGTCATATTATTGCATGACAATCTTTTTATCTGACTCTGATGGTCTCTATCATACTTTCCACAGCAGCTATTCTACAGCAAATAAAATTTAGGTAATTGAATTTCCTTTGTCACCTTGGGCAAGAAACTTTCTGTTTCTGGGTCTCAGTTTTCTCAATATATAAAATGAGTTGTTTGGGCTACAGATGATTTGAAGATTCCTTCCAGCTCCAATATTCTATATTCTTTCTTTTATTCTAAGCCTCCTACCAGCTCTGATATTCTGTATTTCAAAATTTTGAGAAATATTAAATTTGGATGACTACTAGCAACTTTATGGATCTTTTTTTTAAGCAATTGGAGTTAAGTAGCTTGCTCAAGGTTACACAGCCAGGTGTTTCTGGGTGGGTGCTAAGTGTCTGAGCTCAGATTCGATCCCAGGTCATCCTGACCCTGGGGCCGGTGCTCTTACTTGCTGAGCCACCTGGCCGCCCCAACTTTATGGATCTTATTGACCCAAGAGATGGCATAGACTGAGAAGACAGATTTCAGATGGGTTAGATATATCTATGGATGACAAATCCATAAATGGTTGTAGCAGCTATTCCAAACATCTTTCAAACATATTCCAACATGGCCTCTCTTCTCTGCCTAGCAGATGATCTCACCTTCTATTTTATGGAGAAATTGGGATAACTTATCATGAAAATAGCATGATAAATGGAAGGGACCATGGTGGCTGTCTAGTCTTACACATACCTAAGCAGCATTCTTGGAAAATTATCACCCAGCACCACTGTGCTTGAAGAACTCCAGCAATGATTTTTGTCCATGGATGTATGAGGACTGGGTCCCGGGTCAGTTCTAGTGTTACCCCTGAAGTCTGATATTAACCTTTGAGGGAATGGGTAGTTTATAGTAATCAAATTGGGCATATGTAAATTCCATTCAATTCAACAAATGTTTATTAAGCATTTACTATGCATTGTGCCAGACAGACCCTGGGGACACAAAGAAAATAAAAGAATAAGATCATCACTACCCTCACGAAGCCTATACTCTGATCTATCCAATCACTCTGCTGTGATCTATCTGATCACTTTGCAGGGAGCTATCTGATCGCTCTGCTGGGATCCATTATGCTGCTGGATCTACCTGATCGCTCTGCAGGGATTTATATGTTTGGCACAACTCTGTGTCCTAAGCAATCTCCACCTGTGTCAAGAGAACACTAGAGGAAAAGCCACCAATTCTGGGTATGAACAATTTGTGAAGAAGTGTGGCTACTACACATTCTTCACATTTGTCTTTCACAGTTTTTTAATCTTTCTTCAGTGCTCAGCTCGTGTTGCTTTCTCCATGTGTCTTTCCTTGATCTTCTCTCTCCCTCCCTCCCTCTCCCTCTCTCTCTCTCTCTCTCTCTCTCTCTCTCTCTCTCTCTCTCTCTCTCTCTCTCTCTCTCTCT
>NW_027186418.1:3438375-3466364 GCF_028583685.1 Petaurus breviceps papuanus | reverse complement strand
TCTCTCTCTCTCTCTCTCTCTCTCTCTCTCTCTCTCTCTCTCTCTCTGTCTCTCTCTCTCTGTCTGTCTCTCTCTCTCTCCTTTGATCCAGCTCAAAAGGTTTTATCCCATTTTAAATGTTCCTGAAATACTTTTCTGACCCCACTTTTGCCCCACTCTCCCCTTTCTTTTTTTTTTTAACATTCTCTGTGACCTTATTATACCCTTCACAATAGGATATAAACTCCTTGAAGACAAAACTGCTTCCTCTTTGTCATCATTCCAGTGCCAAGCATAGTGCCTTGCAAATAGTAGGTTCTCAATAAATATTTGTTTAATAGAACTTCCTGTGTGACCTTGAACAAGTCTTTTTCTGTCTCTGGGCCTCAGTTTCTCCAAGGTGTAAAATCAGTGGGTTGGACTAGAGATGACCTGAAAGATTCTTTCCATTCTATATTTTGTGATTCTAATGCCCCTGCTAGCTCTGATATTCTGTATTTTAAGATCCTGAGAAATATTTAGATTACTGCCAGTAACATTATGGAACCTGTTACCCTCAAGAGACAGACTAGATCAAGAAGATAAATTCAAAATGGTTTTGATACATCCATGGGTGACAAATCTACAAGTGGTATTCAGGAAGATTGTAGGTCATGTTCCTATCTCTCAAATTTAATGCCATGGAGGGCAGCCACATTCTCCTGAAAATCATCCAGAATCCCAGGTTAGATAGATACATTGTGCCATACAGAACTGCAGAATATCAGTTATGGAAAGGGCCTTGGCAGGCCAGGTCCAACTCTGTTCAATATTGAAACAAAATAAAACTCTCATAGAATATTTGGCAGTTAACAAAATATTTACTTAGCCATGGGGGATGGGAGAGAAGGGCATTTAATAAGAATATTCAGCAAGGACATTGGGTTGATTTGGCTGAACTCAGCTCCCCTGACTCTGTGCTGCCCACAGAGGGCCAAACCATCAGGGACCAGCTGGAGCTCCTTTTTGTACTCTGACCATCAGGAAGTCATTCCAACAGCCTGAGCCCTAATCCTCTGAGTCAATTAAATCTCAGGGCAGTTTCAAAACATTTTAAGGAAAAACTAGAATAACCTGCATGGGGCAGGGCCTTAAGGTTATTGCTCCAATCATAATCCTTTGGTCCATAGAAATTCTGTACAAAAACTGATGACCAGAAAGGGGAAGCGATTTCCTCAGTCACACATCAAGTTGATGTTTTTTAAAGTTAAGATTAGGTCCTACGTCTCCTAACTCCTAGGTCAGTGTCCTTTCCTTTACATAATGCTGGCTTTTTTATTTAGGATTGAGAAACTTATTTCTAGCTTCCATAATCTAACAGGCTGTTCTTTGGTGCATTCACTACCTCCTAAAAATCTTGTAGAAATTCCAGGATTTAATTTTCTTATTATGATATATATTACAATATGATATATCTGATGTGTGATATATATCATATAAACCAGTACCAAATTGGTTTGAATATAGGCATACCCTTAAAATGAGACTTTTTTTTGAAAGGGAAAACCAAACTCTCTCTATCTCTGTCCTCTCTCTGTCTCTCTGTCTCTGTTTCTAGCTCTCTTCCCCCCCTTCTCTCTCTCTCAGTCTATTCACAAATACATATACACACATATACAAATGAATATACATATACATACAATCATAAGCATACACATATAAAACATAACACTGATTACATGCTATAATCATCTGGATACAAAATCAGATATTGGAGGAAAGTGTAGCCTGTGTTCGGGACCAATATGATATTTTTATTCAGTTAATATAGATAAAAATCATTAATTCCAATCCCTGAAATAAATTTAATAATCAATCAAAATACATTTATTAAGGACCTATAATGTGCCAGGCACTGTGCTAATAATTGTAATAATAAGGGATAGTGGAAATGGTTGGCCAACATGGGGAAAAAATCCGCATCATCAAACATCTACTGATATTTAGGGTATATGTTTGATGATTTTTTTTTTCTGTTCATGAGATGTTAAAACTGAAAGGGACCATAGAGATCCCCTACCTCAGCCCTGATTGATAGATGAGGAAATCAAGGCCCAGACTGGAGAGGAGTTGGGACTTGAACTCACTCTCAGACTCATAGACTATTAGAACTTAAAGGAAACTTAGAGATATTTCTAGTACAATCTCCTCGCTTCAGAAATGGGGAAATGTAGGTGAGGTGATTTGTCCAAGGTCATAAAGCTGGTAAATGTCAGAACTCAGGCTTAAAACCAGGTCTCTTGATCTTTGGTCAGGTGTTCAAGCCTCCATGTTCTAACTCAACCCATGGGAAATAGCAAAGCATCACTGGAAGGGAGAAATGGAATAAACCAAATAGGAAATTTAAGTGATTCTTCCTTCATGATCTGAAGAAGGTTCCTCCAGACAGCGGTAAGGATGGCATGCTTTGGTTATAAAATAGTCTGTCACTGCCTTAACTCTACACAGCAGTGGGGATAAATCACATTGATAAAAGGCTTCTTTCCAAGCCAGTTGGGGAGCACATTGCATTCCTGAAGACTGCATGAGTCTCTGGGGACAGCAAAGACAGAGTTGCTCTGCCCTTTGGCACTATCTCAATTTTGTTGTTTAACTGCCAGGAAGAGCACTTTCTTTTAGGACATATGACTCTGAATTCAAAGTAATCATAATCGACTCCAATTTATATTGAATGTTATTGTTTATGAATTGCTTTCCTCAAAAGCACCCTGTAAGGTTAGTAGTTCAGGTAGCATCCTGGAGAAAGTGAGATGATTTGCCCACGGTCACCCGTGGAAGAAGTTATTGGACCTAGATCTATTGGTAGCAGTCAAATACTCTCTCTGATTTATCTTCCCTATAGCTGGCAAAGCATGATTTCTAAAGCAGTCTGCCTTTGACAAACATCAATGACTACCTATTACCTCAAATACAAGTTCCCCTGTTGGACGTTCTTCCCAACCTGGCTCCAATTCACATTTCTAGACTTATTATATAGTAATCCCTTTGGGCATTCTTAAATCCATTCAAATAAGCCTTCTTGCCATTTCTGACACATGATACTCCCTGTTCTCTCTCAGGGCCTTCACAAAGTTCTTCCCCTATGCCTGGAATGCCCTCCCTTCTCACATCCACCTCTTATAATCCCTTGTTACTTTTTTTTTTAAGCAATTGGGGTTAAGTAACTTGCTCAAGGTTACACGGCCAGTTATTTCTGGGTGTGGTGCTAAGTATCTGAGCCCAGATTCGATCCCCAGGTCATCCCGACACTGGGGCTAGTGCTCTTACTCTCTGAGCCATCTGGCCACCCCCCTAGTTAATTTTTTAAGAAAAAAAATTTTCCCCATTTTTTCAAAGCTCAGCTCAAATGCTACCTCCTTTCCTGACCTTGCCAACTGTGAGCGCCTTCCTGCCAAATTACCGTGTATTTATTTTGCATATCCTCTTTTTGGATATATACTTTGATGTTTTGGTGTTGTCTGCCATTATAGAATGTAAGCACATCGAGGGCAGGGACTGTTTCCTTTATGTCTTTGTGTCCCCAGTCCTTGTCCCCTAGAAGGTTCTCAATAAAAGCTTGTCCATTTAACTGACCCTCACTCAATTAATGAGATGTAATGGAAAGACCACTGAGTTTAAATGAAAAGATCTAGGCTCAAAAGTTGACGGATAACTTTCCCACTGTGTGACTAAGGACGAAGTTCTTTGTCTCTTTGAGCCTCGGTTTCCTCATCTGCTAAATGGGAATCATAATAATAGTGATATTTACCACATGAGCTAAGTTCTTTGTAAGTCTTAAAACACTGTAGAAGTAGAAACTCATTATAATAAGCTGCCTTTCCATGTGCAGAAACCGTGGAAAAACAGTAATTCAATTCAGGCCATGAGAAACTTCGAAGAAGTGTCTCCTCTCTTCCTTCTGGCCACAGCATGTGGACAGAAGAAATTTGAAGCATCTGGTAAATTATCAAGTGACTATCCTGTCTCTTTCCAGATGTAGTCTGGGTACCTTCTGGATACCTGCCCAGATATCCATATGGAGAGAGAACCAAAATTTGGATGTTAATTTCTTCAATTATCTCATTTCTTATTCCATAGTGATGCCTTGCCAGTTGTCTGAATGTTTAACAGTTTAATCCTAGTTTTATATTAAACATGAGACTTTCTTGATTAATCTAAGACTTTATGAGGGGCCAGAGGGACTTAGGAATAGTAGAAATATACCCTTTTTACTATAGTAGCTGCTATATTCTAACTCAGTACTTTGCCATGTAAAGAAAGTCACTGCAAACAAAAGAAGAATATTGTTTAATTGTTTTAGTCATGTCCAACTCTTTGTGACCCCATTTGGGGTTTTCTTGGCAAAGATACTGTTTCCTTCTCCAACTCATTTTACCAATGAGGAAACTGAGGTCAATGGGGTTAAGTGACTTGCCCAGGGTCACACAGCTCATAAGTGTTTGAGGCCAGATTTGAACTCAAGAAAATGAGTTTTTGTTGACTCAAAGACTGGCTTTCTATCCACTGTGCCACTTAGCTGCCCTAAGGAAGAATATACATTTTAAATTATGTTACTAGGTTCCCCCACTCTTGTTTTTTGTTGAGAAGGCCAACCTACCCAGATATTGTAATCTATAATTGATTGTACTATTTAAATTAGTTTAGGATGCACAGTGGTTCAAAAACAGTTCTTTTTCATCAAGCAACATCAGAGTGTTATTGGCTTTGGACAGAGTTGGTTCCAAGGACTGACAAGCTATCTTCAAAGACAACTTGCTGCCTGTCAAAATTAGCTCTTTTTCCTCCCACTCTCATCAGTCATGGTCATGATCTAAGAGCCTTTCCTAAGTGCCTTCTTATGTGAGATTCACCCATTATTCCTGTGTAGAGTGGTTTCGACAGTTACTATTTTTTTCCTCTTTGGTGATGATTTCATATTCATTAGGACACCGTTCTTATTTACCTCTGCATTGTGAATTATTCCTTGCAAATGGTTTCACATTTATTGGGTAGATATCCAATGAATATTTTTTGGATTTGTGGACATTTAGAACTGGAAGAAATCTTTGCTGTGGATGTTCAGGCATGTCCAACTCTATGTGACCTCACAAAGTCCATGGGGTTTCTTGGCAAAGATACTGGAGTAGTTTGCTGTTTACTTCTCCACTGTGTCCTCATTTTTACTGATGAGGAACTGAGGCAAACAGGGGTTAAGGGACTTGACCAGGGTCATACAACTAATAAAAGTCTGAAGTTGGATTTGAATTCAGATCTTCTTGATTCCAGGTCCCATGATTTATCCCCTGCATCACCATCTTAGTGGTGATTTAATTAAACTTTTTCATTTTACAGGAGAGGAAACTGAGGACAAATAGAGGCCCAAGTTCACAGTCAATTAGTAATGGACCCAGGACTAGAATTAGCTTCCCTTTTTCTCAGTCCAGAACTTTTTTCTTGTCCTTCGATGTTTTCAATAACAAACATTTATTAAACACCAAAAAAAACTGCTCCCCTAATGCTTCATTGTAGCTTAAAAGTAACCTAAGGTTTTTGAAGGTTTTGCCAGCCAAGTGAAAACTTGCTTATGTTCTGCCAAGCTAGGAAGGCTTTGTCTATGCTTCTGGCAACAGACCTAGTGAGCTGTCTGCAATCCAGGGTGGTTCCATATGAAGATACTCAAGCACAGAAGGCTGGTCACTAGGTGAAGAATTCCTTGGCAAGAATGAAACTTACAAAAATATATAAAAAAATACAAAATGGACTCCAATTGTATAGGCCCTTCCATTTCTACAGAGCTGGTTGCAGAGCAACAGAACAAAGAAAGAGAGGATTACATAGTTTTACGCCACATAGAAACATTAATTTAATTGCAGGTACTCTAAATGTGAGAGCATTGTCAAAATAACAAGTGAACTGATGTACCACTGGAGGAAATGAAGCACATCCATCTTTATATTCTCCCTACAAATGGCATCAGAAGAAATAAGGAAGCATATGCTAAAAAGAAGGATAAACTCACAGGCTCTTAAGTGAATAAAGAAATTGACAGTGTTGATTTTATCCTTTGACCAAAAGCAACAAGAAATATAGTTTAATGGGACCATTTGTCATCTCACCTTGCAGTGCCTATGATGACAGTCAACAAAATGAACTACCATGAAGTTAATTGCAGCAGAAGCACCAACATTTGTTATAAGGGATGAAAAAAAGGAAATTCTATGAACTTGAAAATATACTATAAACCCTGATATTTGGTGACTTCAGTGCAAAGTGACAGAGAAAAATGGCAAAAAAACCATGTTGATAGGAAATGAACAGAGACTTGTAGACTATTTGCAATCATAGAATCACAGAATTATATAGAGGAGAGAGACCTCAGAAGCCTTTTAGTACATTGTTTGACACTATTGATCATATTTTCCTCCTGCCTATACTTTTCCATTTTGAGTTTTAATGATATTTTCCAGCTCCTTTGGGACCTGTATGATCACTCATCAGTTTCCTTTTCCAGGTCTTCATCCATGTCATGCATTTGAAGGTCACCCAAGGCTCTACCCTGGATCCTCTTCTCCTTTATCTCTATACTATCTTACTTTGTGCTATCATCAGTCTCTATGGAGATGATTCCCAAATCTATCCAGTCCTAGTCTCTCTCTCTCTCCTTTTTAAATAGTATTTTATTTTTTTCCAATTACATATAAAGACAAATTTTTACATTCTTTTTTAAAAAATTTGAGTTCCAAATTTTCTCCCTCCCTCTCTCACTTCCCCCTTCCCTAAGATGGTAAGCAATTTGATATAGGTTATATATGTGCAATCATGCAAAACATATTTCTATATTAGTCATCTTGTGAAAGAAGAAACAGACCAAGAGGAAAAAAAAGACATAAAAAATAAAGTGAAAATAGTATGCTTTGATCTGCATTCAGACTCCATCAGTTCTTTCTCTGTAGGTGGATAGCATTTTTTCATGAGTCCTTTGGAATTGTTTTGGATGACAGTATTGCTAAGAATAGCTAAATCATTCATAGTTGACCACATTGTGTAATATTGCTGTTACTGTGTACAACATTCTCCTAGTTCTGCTCACTTCACTTTGCATCAGTTCATGTAAGTCTTTCCATGTTTTTCTGAAATCTGCCTGCTCACCATTTCTTATGGAACTATAGTATTCCATTCATGTGTTACACCTTGTTCAGCCATTCCCCAATTGATGGGCATTCTCTCAATATCCAATTATTTTCTACCACAAAAAGAGCTACTATAAATATTTTTTGTACAAATAGGTCCTTTGTTATCCTCTTTTTTTTTTTTATCTCTTTGGGATTCAGACCTAGTCTCTTTCTTGAAATCCAGTCCCACATTGCCAGCTACTTTTTGGACATCTTGAACTGCAGGCATCTTAAATTCATTATGTTTAAAACTGAACTCATATTTACCCCCAAATGCTCCCTCTTCTTAATTTCTTGATGACTACTAAGGCTGCTGCAACCCTCCCATTCACTTATATTTGCAACTTTGTTATCATCCTTGGCTCCTGGCTCTCATTTACCCCACACATCTAATCTCTGGCTAGATCTACCTTTATGACCTTTCTCTATAATCTAATAGCTAACACCCTGATTCAGGCCCTTATCACTTTTCTCCCATATTCTTGCAATAGTTTTCTAATTGATCCCCTTGTCTCAAAGCTCTCCCCACTCCACTCACCTGCCAAAAGAATTGTACTGAAATATAGGCCTATGTCCTCCTCCCACTCACTACTCAGTAAACTCCTGTGGATCCCTAAAACCTGCAGCATCAACTATAAAGTCCTCTGCTTGGCATTCAAGCTTCTTTATGGCGTGGTCCATTCCTACCTTTCCAGTCTTCTTGCACTATGATCCACCAACACTTGCCTATCTTTATTCTTTGATAAATAACACTCCATCCTTTTCATTGATTGTTTTCCATGCCTGTACTGTTCTGCTTTCTCATCTCTTTCTCTTAGCATCACTGGCTTCCTTCAAGTCTTGGTTTAAAAACTTCTTTTGCGGGAAGCCTATCCCAGTTCCCCTAGATTCTAGCAGCTCTAGTTCTCCTATGAGATAACCTTCTGGCTTTTCTGTCTATATTTTATGTGTGAAGGTGTTTACGTTTTCATCCCCATTTGAATGTTGGCTCTTTGAGGGAAGGGGCAGTTTTTACCTTTCTTTGTATTACCAATGCTTAGCATAATGTGTAAATGCCATGTGTCTAAGCTGAATCCCTTTACAAATTGGGGACATCATTCTAGTTGAATCAATAAGAGAACAATGCAATTGGCAGAATAGATGAATCAATCCAGCATATAATATGTGCCTAACAAATACTTTCTTGAATGAATTAATGACAAAAATCTCTAACATAACATTAAACAAGTAATTGTCTTGCTCCTTTTTTTTTTTTTTTTGCCTTTTGGAGGGCAGTTGGGGTTAAGTAACTTGCCCAAGGTCACACAGCTAGTGTTTTTGTGTGGGGGTTAAGTGTCTGAGGCTGGAACTGAACTCGGGTCCTCCTGACTCCGGGGTGGTGTAAGGGTTATGGGATTTAAAGATCTTCCATGCCCCGTTGGACTTGCTGATGTAGCAGGAAGGGGCGGAGCAAGAGGAAGCGGAAGCCAAGCTAGCGTTCCTGTGTTGGCTGGCAGTGGCGGTGACGGCGGCAGCAGCAGAGGCAGTGGCAGCGCGAAGCCTTTTTTGAGTTAGGACTGCTAAGGACTTTCTGCTAAGGACTCCTGCTGAGGACTGCCAGGGGCCGGAGCTGCTGGGAGCGGGCTTCCAGGACGCTGGGTGGTTGCTGTGCGTGGGGAGAGGAGGACCTTTGCCTGAGGTAGCCTGTTCTGTTTTAAAGGCTTGAAAATGTGGGTGCTTTCTACTTTATCTACCTGTGCCAATGTCATAACTACTCTGATGGCTTTCACTTTCTGGTTTTGGGACTCAGTCTTTTGGTATCTTAATAAATTTTCTAGTTTATTTCCTCATATGGCAAACATGACGTATTTTGTAATGGATAATCATATCAGCATATTTGTAATCTCTATAGGCATTGTGAATATGGCATTGCTGATACAGGTGGGCACTTTACTCACTGTGCCACCTAGATGCCCCTGTCTTGCCCCTTCTTGAAGACCTCCAGAAGGGTCAACCAAAGCACTTTCTTTGGTAGCCCATTTCAATTTTCTGCAGCATTAATAGATAGTTTTTCCTGAATTCAAGCCTAAATTTGCCTTTATGCGTCTTCTACTCATTGCCCTTGGTCTGTCTTCAGGGCCCAAATAGAACATCTTTGTTAAGAACAATAATAGTAATAATAATAGCTAGCATTTTAAGGCTCGCAAAGCACTTTACAAATATTACCACATTTTATCCTCATAGAAACACTGAAAGGTAAGTGCTAATAAATCTATTTCCTCTTCCATATGACAGCTTTTCAAATATTTAAAGATAGCCATCCTGACTTCCCAGAATCTTCTCTTCTCCAAGCTAAATATCCTCAGGGCCTTCAACCATTCGTCATTTGTCATGGACTCCAGGTACTTCATCATCCTGATTGTCCTCCTGAGGACACCCTTAAGCTTATCAATGTCCTGTTTAAACTGTTGTGCCCAACACTGAACTCCAGCTATGGTCTGATAAGGGCAGAATACTGTGAGATTGTCACGTACCTATTCCTAGAAACCATGACCACCTTAATGCAGACCAGAATCCCATTTTTTGGGGGGCTGCCACATCACATAATCTACTAAACCTCTTCATCTCTTTTCCAGGACAACTGTTGTCAACCTACACTTGTGTATCAAAAATACCTTCTTTAAGAAGAAAGATGCAAGGCATAAGACATGTTAAGCAATGAACAAAACCACAAAAAATGAAATTGTATCTTTAACTTTTTTGTGTCTTTTTTTTTCACAAAATCTTTATACACCAACATACCCTTCTTATTAGTTCCTTCTGGGAAGCTCTCCCTTAAAACAAAAAATAATAAAAGAAGAAAAAAATCAGTAAAATTAATCAGACATCAACCAAGCATGGCTTTATATGTAATGTTCTGTACCCATCATTCCACACCTCTGTGAAGAATGGTGGAAGGCACACACTCATGTCTCTACTTTGGGGCCAAACTCAGTCATTATAACTTTCAAAATTCATCTTCATTATTTCTTTCTTGAGAGTTTCTGTTTCCCCTAGAATTTTGGTCATGGGATCCTATTTCTCCTTTTCTTAACCATTTGAATTTTCTCTCTCTAAATCTAGGGTGCATGTCAGACTATGCATTGGGTTAAATTTTTAAGGGTTCAACATTCACAAAGTGTCAATGGAATTTTAGAGTTTGGAGATAACTTAGTGACCACTGGACTCTGTGGCTTCCAAACTTTTTAAAAAATCATATACAGTCATGCGATTTTCCTTTATCAAACAAGATAATGGATATTGAGGGAGAAGGGAACAAACATCTATTAAGTGCTTACTTGAGCACAGTGCCTGGCACATAGTAGGCATTTAATGTGTTGATTGATTGGTTGACACTAGAATCTGTTTCTCCTGACATGTAACAGTATTCTTGTCAATATATAAAGTTGTTTCTTAATTTGAACCAAATCTTAGTGATAGACATAAACCTGTCATTTGTAAAGGTGGGTGAAACCTAGGTCCCCTTAATTCCCAGGGTTCTAGCAATGGTTTTTCAGTTATTTTTCTTAAATGAAGGAAAAATAAATAATGATTAGCACATAAGACTGTACTGTCAAGTCTTGAGTTTCTGCCTTGTGCTTAAAGAAAAATCATCCTTTCTCTTTGTGCCTTAGTTTATCCATCTTTCAAATGGACATGGTGGGTGGTGGTGGTGGTATTTTCCTTGCAATCTACAGAGTTCTACAGCTATTTGTGGAAGAGCCATCATTTCTCTGTCTGAAGCTGTTTTCTTCAAAATGTCCTTGATGTGCTGGTGAGTTGGAGTTCTCTAGGACTTTGCCAGTGCAATGCAATCTCTGCCTATGTCTTTTTTTTTTTTGGAGGGAGGAAGGCAGGGCAATTGGGATTAAGTGACTTGCCCAAGGTCAAAAAGCTAGTGCGTGTTCAGTCTGAGGACAGATTTGAACTCAGGTCCTCCTGACTCCAGGGTCGGTGCTCTATTCACTGCGCCACCTAGCTGCCCCATTAATTTCTGCCTATGAAGGTAGAAAGACTTAGAAAAGAAACCAATTGTAGGTCTGTTTTTCATGGACTAGCCTCATACATGATGCTCCATCTTGAATATCATGTTCCCCAGATCGGGAATGCTGTTCCTTTACTTCTGTCTCTTTGCCTCCCTAATTTCTTTTAGGGCTAAGCTAAAATCCCATATTCTGCAGAAATCTTTTCCTGGTTTCCATCCCCTAACTCTTACCCCAAACTACTAGTTCCTTCCTCTGTGAGATCTCTTTCCATATACCTATAACATATTTGGAATGCAACTAGTTATTTATATATATATATAGTTTTGCCCTTTGCAATGTGAGCTTCTTGAGGCCAGAGACTATTTTCCCTTTTGTATCTCCCAACATTTAACATAATGCCTGAAACATAGTAAATAAATGCTAATAAATATTAATAATTTTTGTTAATAAATGCTTGCTGATTGACTAAGAGTTTATGTGATTTCCTTTATCAAATGAGATAGTGGATATTAAGGGGGAAGGAAGCAAGTATCTATTAAATACCTACTTTGTGCAGGCTCCTATGAAGTCAAGGGTTAGGGAAGTACGAATGTGGCTACTTAAATACATCAAAAGAACTCTGAATTCATTCCAGGGGTGGGGAGCCTGCAGCCTTGAGGCCAAATGTGGTCCTCTAGGTCCTTGGATATGGTCTTTTGACTGAGTCCAAGTGTTACAGAACAAATCCTTTTACTAAGGGGATTTGTTCTGTGAAGTTTGAATTTAGTCAAAGGGCCACACTTGAGGACCTAGTGGCTCAGGGATGCAGGTTCCTTACCCTTAAGTAGACCCTCTCTACACCAAATAGATTATAGTTCCTCCACATCTTAAGAAATGCTCTTTTGAGGTTGTCATGATGAAATAATAAAAATCAAACCAATCCCCTTCCCCCCAAAAAATACACCCCTTAGTGACTAAAGCTTAGGTGATGGGGAGCTATGATCCATGGTTTCATTCCATCTAGAGGCAAATTAACAAGGGACTTTCATAAAAGAATGTTCAGAAAAAAAGACAGCATGCTCTTTCTTTACTGAATTGATGAAACTTTTATTATCAGATTTTCATACACAAAATGTGAAAGAGATGGAGTATCTTTGCAAATGATGGAAGATGCCTTTCATAGAGTTGGTGAAACTGGGGAATTTTCTGGGAAAAAATCCTATCCTATCCTATCATTAATGCATTGGAAGACAGACTCTGAAACCAGATTCAAGGGTTTAAAGCTGACTCACTGTAACCAATGTTGAAGTCACTTTGGGGTCAATCTTCATGATGGAACATGAGATGTTGGGTATCATCAAAGTCAGTTTTGTCCTGGGCTGGCCTCACCAAGCAGTTACATCAACATCTTAGACAACACTGAAACACAGAGACTGGGTAGTCAGCTTTGGGTGGGAGTGCTGGGAGATTCTGCAGAGCACCTGCTATTAGTAGCTTGGAGAGTTTGACCTGAACATGCAAATTTGAGGTTAGAGTCTGACCATTTCTTACTGATTATATGACAAGAATGATCCTCATGGGATATGTTCTTACATGATTTGTTTTCAGTAAATAAACTTAGAATGACTTCTGTTATAAATCTAGACTTCAAGATGAATGGTTGCTGGCCCATTAGAAGAGTCACACATTGACATTGCTATGTACTCTCACAACGATCTTTGGTGATGTTTTCCTCCTTAATACTTCAGCATGGAGATCATTTTAAAGAGAAGTATTTGATTAGTTTTTTTCCTTTTTTCCTCTTTCACCTATTTCAGTATGGAGACAGCTTTAAAGGGAAGACTATGGAGGATCTATAGGAAGACATGGGACAGCTAGGTGCCATAGTGGATAGAGTATTGGGCCTAAAGTCAGGGAGACAAATTTTCCTGAGTTCAAATTCAGCTTCAGACACTTTTATTAGTTGTGTGACCCTGGGCAAGTCACTTAAATCTGTTTGCCTCAATTTCCTTATCTGTAAAATGAGCTGCAGAAGGCAATGACAAGCTACTCCAGTATGTTTGCCAAGAAAACCCCAAATGGGGTCACAAAGAGTCAGGCATGATTGAAAAAAAAAAAACTAAACAACAAAAATCTTTCCCCCACATACCTACTACTGATTTTTCTTGAAGTGTAGGTCTGCTCATGTCATCCCCCTGCTCAATCAATTCTAATTGCTTCCGTTGCCTTCAGAATCAAATATAAAGCCCCCCTTTTCACATCTAAATGTCTTCAAAAACTGACTCCTTCTTATGTTTATAGTTTTCTTACACATTACTCTTCTTCTTGCATTCTAACCATCCATCATACTGGCCTATTTCTCCACCCCCCCACACATTTGTTTTCTTGTTTTTTCCCTGACAATCTTTCACATTTGGCATGCCTTCCCTTCTTACCTCTGGTTCTTGGAGTGCCTGGTTCCCTTCAAGGCTCAGTTCAGGGACCACTTTCTTCATAAAGTCTTTTCTGAAGCTCATTGAGGGCAGGGGATATCTTTTGCCTTGTTTTGGTATCTCTGGCACATAACAGAGTACCTAGCTCATTGTAAATTTAATAAATGCTTTTTCATTGAAGAAGGAAAAATAGAATTTGTAGAATGCTCAAGTTGGTTTAAATGTACACCATTGTTCAATTTAATTCAGTTAACATTTACTAAACACCACTATTTGTAAAGTACTGTGTTATGTACTGGATACCCAATGATGGAACGTTATGCAGCTTCTGTCCTCAAATAGTTTGTAGTCTAATAGGATAAGACAAGAATAAGTAATCTATAAGGTAGATTTGAAGAACAATAATAACAAAAATAAGCAACACCAAAATTCTTTAAGCAATTTCGATAGAGGGAGAAGGATCACTTAGCTGTCAAAAACTGGGTATGATCAGAGAAGGATTCATGGAGGAGGCCGTCTTGGAAAAAGAGAAGCATATCAATTGGTAGAGAAGAGTATGTAATGCATTTTAGGTGTGTGCAGGCATTTTATGCATAGGGTGGAGGGAGGACAAGGCTATAACCAGGAACAGTTTGACTAGGACATCCAGTGACTGAGGAAAAGTGAATCTGAAAAATCGTGTTCTTACCCAATTGTTCTGGGCCTGGAAGACTGACCAAAGGAGTTTGCATTTTATCTTAAAAAGAAATTAAAATTTCCTATTAGAAGCTTAGGGGATAGTTAGAAATAAATGATACAGGTAAGGAAAGCTAACACAAGAATGAAGAAATATTCAGACTTTATGAGTAATATTACAAGGAGAGGAAAGTGGAATAGCACAAAGAATCACAATGACCTTATCATGGATTGACTGAATTCTTCTCGCTCCATATCTTTTTGTCTTGGGGAATTGGAGACTACCTCAGGTCATGGACAAATTGATTCAGCCGCTCAACAGAACACAGTGGCCTGGGTGACTAGAGAGATTGCTGGTACCTGTCTCTCTGAGAAGACCATGTCTACCTACTAGGCTGAGACAACTTCCCCAGCAAGATTAGGATTTCAGAATGCTGTTCTCCTTTAAAATGAGGCAGAACACATTGTTCCTGACATCTGAGAGGGACCTGGAAAAAAAAAAATCTTGATTGAGGTGGCTCATTGGCACATTTCTAGGGACTCTGGTTTTGGAGAAATGCTTCAAGAATGCTAGCTGTGAGCCTCATTTTTCCTTATCTCTGCATTGAGGGGATTGAGCTAAGTTACTTTTTGCAGATAGTCTGTGTTCTGTGATTCCAAAGCTCATTCCAGCTCTAGAATTTTATTACTTTATGATTTTTGTATAAAACCATGAAAATATGTTATGTGCAGTTTCTTTTTAAAACATAGATATTTGAATTTAACATGGTAGTAAGAAAATCTGTTTTTCGTGTATTTTTATGTTATATTGATGCTCCCCTCTTTTTTTGCATTTCTATGACTTTTAAGATTTAATTTAATTTTTTCCAAATAATAAAAAATTACTTTATCTTCCTCTCACCTTCCTGTCATCACTGAAACCCCCCAACATAAAACAGCACTCTATTATTCTAATAGAACTTTCAGCTATTCCATTATATACTTCTCTGATATTCTATCATCTTTTGATTTCAATCCTCTTTCAGTTTAAATAGACTATGTTCTAGGATCTAAGGCTCCTCCCAGCTCTGATATTCTGTGTCCTACGGTCTAAAGCCTCTCCAGTTCTGACATTCTATTTTCTTTGATCCTAAGGTAGGTTTTTTCCAGCTCTGACATTCTGTGTTCTATGATTCCAGTGGTCTTTCCAGCACTGATATTCTGTGTCCTATGTTATAAGACTCCTCCCAGCTCTGACATTCTGTGTTCTATGACTCTAATGCCCCTTGTTCTATCATCCCATGATCCCAACTTCAGTAACCTTGGAGTTAGACATCTCTCACCTCTCCCCTGACAAGCATACTATGCTTGTTTTAAGACCATGGGCCATGGGATCTGAAGCAGTCTTGGTTTCATGCCAAATTCTTTTCCATCTCTGTCACTATTTATGTTGTGGCTTTTGCCGGCATTCCATTGGTGGCATTGGGAGGTTGGCATGGGTCCTGGCGTTAGCCTAAAATGAAGTCCCACTGGCCAACTTCATGTGGTTGAACATTGTTGGGTCTGTTCAGGTTTTGTGGTTCCTCTTTCCCCTCTAGCCCAGTGATCTCCAAACAAACAACTGTCGACCCCTTCTGTGCAAGGAGGTCCATTGGATCTGGTTATTTTTCCTCTAGAGATATTGAGCCAGGTTTGCCATGTTCTCTGCACTGGTCAGGTAATATTTGGCATAATGCAATTAGTTTGGGGTGCAACATTTTAGGGAGGACATTAAAAAACTCAAATGTGCCAGGGGATGATGACCTGGGTGGTGAGAAGACTGAAGAATATGGCATTTGAGGATTGATGGAAGGAACTGGCAATGTTTGGTGTAAGAGAAGGCTTAGGGGGACATGGTAGCTGTCATCAAGTATTTGAGGAACTGCCCTGTGAAAGAGGGATTAGATTTGTTCTTCTTTGCTCCCGAAGGCAGAGATGGGAACAATGGGTAGAAGGTGGAGAGAGACAGAATTTGGCTGAATATAAGGAAAAACTTTTTAATATGAGAATAATCCAAAAGGCTGATGCTGCAATAAGGAATGATGTAGGGAGAGGAGGAGCATCCCTCTTTGGGAGTCATCTAATGACTCTTACATCATTATGTCCAGGAGCTCAGTGGGAGGTTAGAGGGTCAAAAAGATAGCAGCAACTCCCCCCAACATAAAAATGCTACAAACTTTATTTAAAAGAATTTATCAACATGAGCTCACTTCAGGGTAGTGGTGTTGGGGGAGGTGGAAAGAGAATGTTGCCACTGCTGACCAAGAGCCCCTTTGATGTTAAAGGGCTATGCTTGGGGTAACTGGGCTATGTGAGAGCAAATGACTAGGGGCAAAGTACTCACATTTACATTGTACAGTTTATTGTTGGCTCATGGGGAGAGTCAAAGATTTGTTCACCCAGAGACCTTGCCACTGCCAATTTTACAACACACACACTTCAGTCAATTGCATTGAATATGAAGTGAATTCAACAAGCAGGCAGAAAGTCATAGTAGATACTCAAGAGATGAATGGCCATCTTGGCCATAATAGCTTCCTAAAAAAAAAAAAAAGCAAGGAAGCTTCTCATGAGTGAAGGCACTCAAACAAAAGCTGGATGACTCTTTGTTGGATGCTGGTCCTAGAGTCAGGAAGACTTGAGTTCAAATCTAAACTCAGACACTTACTACCTCTGTGACCCGGGGCAAGTCACTTACCCAATATGCTTCAGTTTCCTTGTATGCCTCAGTTTATCCATCCATCTATCTATCTATCCATCTATCTATCTGTCTGTCTGTCTATCTATCTATCTATCTATCTATCATCTATGTAATAATGATACCTACCTCCCAGGGTTTTTGTGATCATCAAATGAGATAATAATTGTAAAGTGCTTTGCTTAAAGCGCTATATAAATGCTATTATCAGCATCATCCTCTTCATTATCATTAGTTGACTAGTCTAGGCAGTAGCTGGGTAAGATTCTTTTTATCATATTGTTTTCCAATGAATTGTGTTGGAGGCAACCTTCCCACTTGTAAAATACCTTCTCTCATATTTCAAGTTCTGAGATTTCATCAGTGTGGACCTTCCCCTTTATGAGTAAGTGTCACAGTGGTGTCAGACTCGACAATCTCTCTAGACTGCAAGTTATCTCAGGATGGGAGGGAGGAGAGGAATGGGGAGTAAATTTGGAACTCAAAATCTTGTGGAAATGAATGTTGAAAACTAAAAATAAATAAATTAAAAATGAAAAAAAAGAAAACCATAAATTAATACTATCTATGTTGCGCTATTTTTATTTATCTTAAATTAAACATTTCCCAATAACATTTTCATATGGTTTTTGTTGTCCACTGGGCTCTGAGTTCTACACCTCTGGTGCAGTGGGACGCACATTGGATTTTGAGTCAGTTCAGATAGCCTGGGTTCACTTCCTGGCTTTGTTCTTTATCATCTTTGTGACTTTGGGCAAGTCACTACTCTGAGACTGTTTCCTCAATCTAAAAAATAAAGTAGTTGGACTACATGCCTTCACATCAAGGTCCCTTCTAATGCTGAAGCTATGACCCTATGATCTATGTTGCAAATCCTTTCATACTTGAGGGCATGCTTTCCTAAATTGCTGGGACCACAATAATTCCTTTTCTGATAGCCAACTCTGGATATTAATCTCTCTGCATGTAGGTAGGCTGGGCTCTGCGCCTTTGCTTCTCTCCAGCCCACCCTAGCCTACCATGTACTCCCATCTCATTTCTGCCTCTTAGAGTCCCTAGCTTCTCAAACTGATCTCTTCTGATCCCTCCTGCCACCCGTTAGTCTTTCCTGCCCACACCAATTACCCTGTATTTACTTTCTATATAGTTTGTATACACTTATACAAACACTCCCACAGATATAATATAAGCTCTCTCAGGGCAGGGAATGTTTTATTTTTGTCTTTGTATCTTTAGCACCTAGCACAGTGCCTAGCCCACAGGAGGTACTTAATAAATGCTACGTGATTGATTGGTTCTCAGAGAATTGGCAGAATCTGTCATGGGGCTGGAACATGTGCAGGTTCATATTTCAGAAAAACAAAACAACTGTCTTCCTCCCCAAAGTGTTTTGCACTGGCTTTTCAGGGGACAGACCACTTTACAAACATGTATTCTAAAGCAATTACCCTGAATGGAGCCGCCAAAGCCCAGAGAGGCCAGCGAGTCGGCCAAGGTCACACAGCAGTTATTCAGCAGGAAGGTCAGGATTTACAAAGAGGTCTGGTGGTGCCGTGTCCTGAGCTTTCCGGACCAAGCCATGCTCTTGGCCTGAGGGGAAGAAGGAGGAAGAGAAGAAAGCAGAGGGGAGAGAGACTAACACATTCTATAAGGCACCATGGGACCACAGCTCCCTGACCGCCACAAAATGCAAATATTCATTACAGTGAGAGTGGACAGTAACCACCAGGCAGGATACATATTTAAGGAACTAGGCACAAAACTGAGTTTATTTTTCTTATCTGATTCCCCCCCTTCTGGTGCAATCTGAGCACTGCTGAATGTTTGGCAGCTTCCTCTCCATAGTTGAGTTGTTTGTCATATTCTGGTGCTGATGATGCTGTTCTGATTTCTCTTTGGGGAGGAATTTACAGGCACATGTTGACCCAGCTTAATGGGAACAATGAGCAACAATGATTTTATGAACGTGGCCCATCACGTACCACAGTGTGCAAAGGCTCCCATTCTTCTCTAGGCTGTAGCAGTATTTCCTCCTTTGGTAGTAATAAAAACTCCCAATTCTATGGCACTTTACGGGTTGTAAATGAAATGAGAAGTTCAAAGAAAGCAAATGAATCACTCAAGTTCCCATAAGTGTGTGAACCTACACAATAAGCGTTTTTAAAATGATGTTCCTACCATGTGCAAGGTTTCCGCTACACCACACTGCTTCCTGTAATTGCTTCTTGTTCTATGATTGGAGCTTTGAAAATGCTAGATAGTTTAGATGTTTGGATCTGTTTTTTTTTTCTTCTTCTAATAATTGCCCAAGAGAATTCAGATGGTGGCTAATATGTAGTGTGTAATGGGGATCATCAGAGATGCCCAGACCAGTCTGGTGAATGACCTCAACAAAGGTGCCTCCCATGGTGTATCTGCCATGGAGGTGAATATGCATACCGCCAGCTCTTCATTAAGAGAACATGAAGAGGACCTCTGATTGGTCTCCATTGACTGGGGCTGCCTCTAAGATGATTGGATGCTGAAAATCAGGGGGATTGGATTCTCATGAGAAGATCTACCTCTCACTCATAGGTTGTAAGAGTGAATTGTCCTATACTTTTTCTCCTTTGGATTTCCAGTCCACAATGAAGCAAGAGCTGGTGGTGGTAGAAAGCGTAGAGGATTTCTCCCTCCAGGAAAAATTTTTCCTCCCAGACAGAAAATGGAACTTTCAAGACATGGTCAGCCACCGGTACTTTCCTAGGCAAGCCAGAAAGGGTAGTTTCTGAATCTCTGACTGCTGCTCGCCTACTCTTACCTTTCAAAGGATCAAATGAGATAATGTTTGCAAAGCTCTTAGTATGGTGCCTAGGCCTTAGTAGTTATTTAATACATGCTTGTTACCTTCCCATCCCCCTTTGTTTCCTTTTGTTATCAAGATCAACAACTAATGATCCTCAGAATGAATGGTCATTTCCAGACTTTAGAAGTTGCCCTTTGGGTAATTCTTAGTTCTCAAGTTTCTGAGAGAGTAAGAGTTGATGAGTTGGAGAGTCAGAAACTCACTTAGAATTAGGAATAACGATAAGAATTAACAAATAAAACCCTTAATCACAAAAGGAAACAAGTTTGAGAGTCAGAAACTTCTCTTGGAGGGAGAAGATTTTGGAAGAAAAAGATGACCACTAACAGGATTGATTTACCAGCAGGAAGATTAAAGATATAGCACAGGAGACCAGGTATAAATTTACTTTACCCACACAGGGCAAATAGTTTTCTCCATCACATTGCTGTGTGCTACTCAAATTGCATAGGTCTGAAGTGAATGAGATGATTCTTCAGTAGTCTTACAAAATTCATTGAATGTACTCTTTGAGTATTTTCTATTTCTGTATTCATTCATGGATGCTTGTGAATCCTTTGCATCTTATTCACTTTCTGTGATGTGTAAGATAAAAGTGATCCACATCTATACTTATATTGTATATTATAAGTGCCTTTAGGGGTGGCTAGGTGGCACAGTGAATAGAGCACTGGCCCTAGAGTCAGGAGGACCTGAGTTCAAATCCTTAACAGAAAACTAGCTGTGTGACCTTGGGCAAGACACTTAACCCCAATTGCCCTACCTTCCTCCTCCAAAAAACAAAACAAAACAACAAAAAAAAGGTGCCTTTAGGAAAGGGAATCTTGTTAGCTACTTTTGGGAATATGTAGACATGAGCCATATTTAAGCTCTTTCTTGGAGAAATTGAAATGGAAACACAATGGACTAAAGAGACTCCTTTTTGAGTTTCACCTCTGGAAATGAATCCCATTCATGTTAGTCCAGAGTCTTTGGTGAGAACCTGGACTATAGGTAATAGGTATGACAAGAATTATGACAGTGACCGCCATCATTGGCTCTCCTTGACCAGTCCTGTATCTCCAGGAGAAAGTGATCTCTCTCTCCTCAAATGTCTTATAGTACTTTGTAGACAAGAAAAAAGGCCAAAGGACAAAGAGTACTGTTTTGAGAGGGCCAGCCAAAAAGTTGTAAGTGAATTTTTAAAATTTTTTTTTAACAAAAAGCCAATCTATTTATATTTGTGTTCAAATAAAGTCAGGCATTCAAAGTAGTCCCTTTTATATTCCAAAGTCTTATTCCAAAATTGCTGCCTCTGTCTATAACATATCTGGACTGGGGCAATTGTATGGAACTAGATATGAAAATCAGCCTCACTACTTTATAGCCCCATCTAATTTCACAGACTCTCATAACCCTTAACATCTCTTAGCTAGGAGGAACCTTGTGCTGTCAGAGCTAAAAGAGACCTTACATGTCACTTAGGTCAACTCCCAATTGAAAGAGGCCTTGGAAGTAGGTGGTGTGTATCATTGGTACTTTCTCATAGATTGTTGGCTCTCTGACACCAGAGACAATGCTATTTTTCATCTTTGTATTCCTGATGCCAACTATAGGGCTTTATATGTAGTAAACACTTAGAACTTGTTTATTGACTCAGTCTCCCTTCAAGTGTCTCTCTTTCTAATTACCTACCTTCACAAGTGCTCCTTATTCACCCAAACCTTTATTTTATTCCTATAGGGCTTTGAAATGTTAAATAGTGGAAAGAGCATTGAACTTGGAGTCTGAAGACTTGAGATCAAGGTCCAGCTTGGACACTCAGTGATCTGTGTCACTTGAAATCCCTGAGCCATGTTTCCATATATGTAATGTGGGAATAATCATACATATACTACATATTTCATAGGGCTGTTTAAGGTCAGTACTCTTTAAATCTGATGCCTTTACCCAAGGAGATATACATATATATATAAACGCTATAGTCACTTTTCCTTACTTAAAGGTCTTGTCTAACTTGCATCTGAATTTCTCCCCGTAATTCCTCCCAGGAAAATGGCCATCCATTATTTAAATTGTTTCCATTTCACATCTAATTCTTTGCTCCAATAAGGTATGAGCTCCCTGAAGGCATGGAATATACCATTTCCCTGTAACATAGGAATAATCATGCCTGTACTATATACTTCACAGGATTGTTGTGAGGAAATCATTTTGTAAACCTTAACGTGCTGTAGAAATTAGAGTTTTATTGTTAATTCTTATCATTATTCCTAATTCTAAGTGAGTTTCTATGAATAGTAACTTTCCAAGTGTATTCCCTATAAGCCTACATCTTCCTGAGCCTTCTCTAGGACTGCCTAGAGAGAAAATGTGGTTGTACTAGATGTCTTGATTTTGTATTTTCTCCATAATCTCTAGTTAGCACCTCCACATGAGAGGAAGTGACAGATTCAAATACTGTCTCTTTCTACTTACTAACTGTAACATTGGACAAGTTATTTATCCTCTCTGTGTCTCATTTTTCTCATCCATAAAATGGAGGAATTGGATTAGATGGCCTCTGCACCTCATTCTACCTTAGATCTCAGTCTGTGACTGGAAAGCCATTTGTCCTGTGTGGGTAAGGTAAACTTTAGTTAAGGAGGAAATTCTTGATGCAACCTTACCATTCACCATTGTGTACTGTATCTCTCTCTCTCCTTCCCCTCCTTCTCTTCCTCTCCCCACTATATGTCTCTCCCCTCCCTGTTGCACTCCCCACTACTTTGCCAGTTCCTTGTGGAATTTGGGAAGCAGGAGAGGGAGGATGGTATAGTGGATAGAGTGTTGGACTTAGGACACAGATTGTAGTACCAGAGGTCATTTACTTAATGACTCTTGGCCTCCTAAAAGTCCCTAAGACTTTTCTAAGTTATAGATGGGTTTCCATCTCTATTGGTACATTGAAGTGGGAAGACAAGGAATTGGAATGTACAAAACACTAGTCTGAGCATTCAATGGCCAGGTCGTGAGTCCCTGCTCTGCCTTTTACTGTATGGTCTTAGACAAATCAAGTTCTAGTTAATAACACATGTACCACCTCCCTACTCACAGGGTTATTGACAAAAGGAAGCACTATGTAAGCTAAGAAGTGCCATAGAAATAAATGTTGTTGTTTTTAATGATGATGATGTTATTTTTATTGAGATTGCTTAATTCCACAGCAGGACTCAAGACTAAGAGGTTCCTCACTCCTTTTTCAGATAGTCAGTGATCTGAAAGCAGAGAACTGGACCAGATGATATCTGCTCCCCATGTTTTCCTACCTCTGTGCCTTTGCCTCCTCTGTCTGGAATTCCTTCCTCTCTCTACTGGGTTCAATGCCTACTTAACCTCCTTTTTCAAGGCATCCTTCTCTCATAACTCTTAATAACATCTTGTACCTCTCTTATTCTGTCTTTCTCTTCCCCCACCACATTTCATTTTGTAATATGAAGATAAAGTGATAAAGGCCTAGACTAGCTTTCTGTGGCTGTGGGAGTAAAGAAAAAGGAGAAAATTCTAAAGATAATTCTACAGTAGGAATTCTTAGCCTAGGGTCTGTGAGCTTAAAAACAATGGATAATTTCATTTAAATATAATTGTTTTATTTGTAATCTTATGTTATCTTATTGCATGTAATGAAAAACATTATTCTGAGCAGGAGGCCAGAAGCTTCACCATGTTGCCAAAAAGGTCCATGACACAAAGTGAAGAGCCCCAGGTAAAAAGAAAGAATTGTAAGGTCTGGGTGATGGATGAAATAGGCTAGTTCAAATTGTGATAATACCATTCTTCACTGGGTTGTTTTAAGGATCAGATAAGGAAATATGGTTACAGTGCTTTACAAATCTTGAAATCCTAAATAAATTATTTTTAAATAATTTAAATCATATTTAAATATGAAATTAATTATTTTATCATTATTAATTCAACAAATATTTATAGGTGTATATGTCTTAGCTTTCTACTGGACTATATGCTCCCAGGTTACAGATCAAAAACACTAAATTTAGAATAAAACCTTAACTCTATTATTTATCTGTGTGACATTGAATAAATCCCTTCCCCTCTCTAAGTCTCAGTTTCCTCATCTGTTAAAGTGGTGAACTAGATGATCTTTAGGATTCTTTTTAATTTTAGATCTATGATTCCACATCTAGAGGCTTCCTCTTCACTTTATAGTCTATACATGATTGTGCCCATAATTGATGTTTAATAAGTATTGGTTATGCCTTATCATGTTATGATTCTATGATATCATACCAGAGATTCAGTTCTGTTCCATAGTTAGTGGAGTTTCTGAGACATAAAGTCTAACAGAGAAAGAGTCCTACAACTGTTCCCTTTTATAAAACTGGTCTTCTAGGTTACACTATTCAAGATTCTCCACAATTGGAAAAGAATTGGAAATTGAGGGGATGCCCATCAACTGGGAATGGCTAAACAAGTTGTGGTATATGAATGCAATAGAATACTATTCTGCCATAACAAATGATGAGCAAGTGGGTTTCAGAAAAAACCTGGAAAGACTTACATGAACTGATGCTGAGTGAAGTGAGCAGAACCAGGAGAACGTTGTACACAGTAATAGCAACAATGTGTAATGATATGATAGACTTAATTCTTGTCAGCAACACAGTGATCCAAGACAATTCCAAAAATCTCCATAGAAAATGCTAACCACTTTCAGAGAAAGAACTATGGAATCTGAATGCAGATCAAAGCAAACTATGTTCACTTTTTTTGTTTTTTCTTTCTCTTGGTTTTTTCCTTTTATTCTGATTTTTTCTTTTACAACATGATGATTAATGTGAAAATATGTTTAACATGATTGCACATGTATAATCTATATCAAATTATTTGATATCTTGGGAAGGGGGAGGAGAAGGAAGGAGGGAGAAAAATTTGGAACTCAAAATTTTACAAAAATGAATGTTAAAAATTATCTTTACATGTAATTGGAAAAAAAATCAAATACTATTAAGAAAAAAAAGATCCTTCACAATTGAGCCTCATTTCCTTGCTCAGGCTTCTTGTGTTCTGCATTCTTTCTTCTAATTAAACTACTACTAATGCTTGCTCAATCTAATTTAATCTCTTTGGATTTCTCTCACCTACCTATAGACTTTTCTCTATGCATGGAATATGTTCCCTGCTAATCTCTGCCTGATAAAATCATCTTCCCTTCAAGACCCAGCCCAGATACCCTCTCTTTCATGAAATCTTTAAAACTGTTCCCTTTGCTGAAAATGTTTTCTCCTCTCTCAATTTCCCTAGTCGAGTTTGTCTGTGTCTCTCCTTTGCCCCTCACACATTTTATGTGACTCCATCCTTAACCACAGAATCAAAGAATATCAGGGCCAGAACTTGAGAATCCATAGGACCATGGTATCATATGACTTAGAATAGATTTCAGAAATTCAGAGCCATAATTAAGACTTCTTGTGCCCAAGAATCACAAAAGCATAGATAGAATAAGAGACAGAGATGTCACTTAGTTGGGGAAGCAGAAATATTGACTGTAGGGTGACAGCTTGTTTTAGAGCAGACAACCATGTGGACAGTGTTGATGGTAGAGCAGGGCAGAATGGGTGAGGAAATTAACCCAGATTGCATCCTGGCAACTTTCTATTTTAAATGATTCCTACCTTTACAGTTTGGATGCTACTGAAGGACTTCTAAATGTGCCTTCTAAATGTGGTGAAGCTCTAGTCATTTTGCCCAGTTCTAGCTCTTGTCTAACTTGCCTGTGAACAATAATTCTGACTGAGAAAATGAACATCCATTATTTAAATTGTCTCCATATCATATCTCCATCTCTTGCCCCAAGAAGATGTGAGCTCTTTGAGGGCAGAGAATATGCCATTTTCAACTCTGTACCCTTGGGAATGAGCATAGTATCTTGTAAGCAGCTGGCTGTAAATGAATTTGTTTTTAAAAAATGAAGTAGAATTGGATGAAGCCACATTCCACATAAATATCTAGAAAACCTTTACTGATATTCCCAGAAGAAAGAGTAATGCCCAAGTAAGAGGAGAGACAGATGTGCTTCCCAGTAAAAGATAAACTTAGAGAAGGAAGATAAGCAGGCAAGAAACAGATAACTGTATTAAAGACTGATATGGTTGCAATGAATTTGTTCCCTACAGAGTTCTGTCTAACCTTTGATTCTCATTCCAAAGCATTGTGCAAACCTCTCTGTTCATTCCTCTTGGAGGGCTGAATGGCTATACATATGCTTCCCTTTGTGAGCTGGGGAGAGGGTTTAGTGATCATTTCCTATCAGCTGGATATGAGCTTTCATCTGATCTTCCTTTCACTTGAATGAACTCTTTTCAGGAAAACTCTGTTGTGACAGATGCTAAATCATTTAATTCTTTGGCACTTGGGGAGGGGGGCATCGGTAGGGTGTTGTTTGCTTTTTTTTTCCTCCAGTGTGTTGAAATAAGGAAAAAATCTTTTACTGTAACACACTCCATTAATAGTGATGACACACTGGAACATTAGAAATTCCATATTGGGCCAAGAGTGGTGATAGTCTTATTTTCATGCAATATGTACAAGCGCATTAAAAATCCAAGGAGATGACTTTTTTAAGTAAAAAGAAACTGTGACATGTGAAGAGTGATCTAAGGAACTGGGGATGTTTAGGTTAGAGAAAAGAAGGCTTACAGGAAACAGGATTGATATCTTTAGGTATGTGAAGGGTTATCATGGGAAAGTATTAAACATCCTCTGGTTGGTCCCAGAGGTGTGACCTAGGACCAGTGGGGGGAAACTGGACAGGATTCAATTTCATCTTGATGTAGGGAGAAGTTTTGTAACAAAAAGTGCTGTCCCTGAAGTGGAATGAGCTGCTTTTAATGAATTAACTGTCCCTCGCTGTAGGGTCTCATATAAGGACTGGATGGCATTGGAGATAGTATAGAAAAGATCCTTGTTCAGGTATGGTTGGATCTAAATTATGGCTGAGGTCATGTTAATTTCTGAGATTTTCTGATTCTCTGTTTTAAGAAAACCAATCCATGCATTATTGGTGTTGTGAACTGTAGCGGCAAGCACCCCGAGTGTCCTCAGGGTGGCTGTCCAGACAGGTTCTTGGATCTGCTTTGTTAAAGGAAAGCAACTCAAAATGGATTAACAAGCTTACTTTAATCAGTCAAACATATATCATTTACCTTGTTCAGGAGAAAAGGTCAGCACCCCGAACTTCAAAGTATACAGGCAGAAGTATCAAGACAGAAACAGATCAAGTAGACAGCTTTCCAAACTGTCCAACCATTATATCCATACCAAATCAACATCTGGGTTTCAACATCTGGGTTTTTCAAAGCCGGGGGACTCTCAACAACGGCTTCCCAGAATTCCTATGAACAGATGAAAAGTGAAGTAAGCAGAGCCAGTAAAACAATGTATTTATTGTTCACAACAACATAAATGAAACAAAAAAGAAAAACAAAAAATAAAAACTGAAAGTTGTTAAATTATAGTGATCATATTTGACCACAAAGAAAAGATATGGTAATGCATAAATACGGGAATATATATGTAAAACACTGCAAACAATATCCATCTTTGTTGATGTATTGGTTTGTTTTGCTGAAGGGTTTTCCCCCTTTCTTTTCTAGATATCATTATAAGGGATGGTACTCTGGAAAGGAAAGGAAAGATGGATATTCTGGCAAATGAAGGTGATGTGATATACTTACAGTCTCTCATACACATAGTTAGAAAAAAAAATAGACCCTTTCAAAAGTAGAATAGGCTGTCTCAAAAGGTCATGGGTTCCCCTTTGCTAGAGATTCTCTAATAGGTGCTGGAACTGTTCTTCATGGATATTATACAGAGGATTACTTTATAGTTGTTACAGGTTGAGCTATACAGCCTCTGAGCTCCCTTACAGCCCCAAGTTGTGATTCTTTAATCTCTTTTCAACTGTTTCTAAACCTAACAATTACATGTGTTCCCAAAGTCTTTCTCCTTGGTATTTTGCTCTCTCTCTCTCTCTCTCTCTCTCTCTCTCTCTCTCTCTCTCTCTCTCTCTCTCTCTCTCTCTTTCTCTCTCTCTCTCTCTCTCTCTCTCTCTCTCTCTCTCTCTCTCTCTCTCTCTCTCTTTCTGTCTCTGTCTCTCTCTCTGTCTCTGTCTCTGTCTCTGTGTCTCTCTCT
>NW_027186418.1:3411549-3438275 GCF_028583685.1 Petaurus breviceps papuanus | reverse complement strand
TCTGTCTCTCTCTCTCTCTCTGTCTCTCTCTCTGTGTCTCTGTCTCTGTCTCTGTCTCTGTGTCTCTCTCTCTCTCTGTCTCTCTCTCTCTCTGTCTCTCTCTCTGTGTCTCTCTCTGTCTCTGTCTCTGTGTCTCTCTCTCTCTCTGTCTCTCTCTCTCTCCCCCTCCATCTCTCTGCTTATCTGCCTATCTATCTATCTATCTATCTATCTATCTATCTATCTATCTATCTATCATCTACCGCAGAGGACAAATACCCTTTTACAGCTTCATCCAGTATCTATAGCTCCATCCCTGTATTTATTTCCATATTTCTAACTGCTTATAGGAAAACTCTATTTAGTTATCTCATCATCACTCCAACTCAATGTATTTCCCTAAACTGAACCCATGAAGTTTTCCTATAAGTCCAGTCCCTTTCCTAAATTCTCCATTTCCATTACTAAAGCCATCAGTTTTCTAACCTAGAAGACTGGCTAACTGGAGCCTTCTTTGACTTTCCCCTTTCAGTCAATCTGTATCTTCCTTATGAAAATGACTTTCAAAAACTATATCTTCAGTCTCAAACTCCATCCTGAGCTCCAATTTCACTTTGTTGCCTTCTGGGCCACCAACCTCTTCTGTCTTTAGACAGTTCTATACTTATATCATAATTCTTAACCCTTTTGTAAAAAGGGTCAAGGTGATAATTGAAGTCGTTCAAGACATAGTTGCAAATCACCGAGTTAAAAAAAATTCAATTCAGTTCAAGCAAGATGATTCTTGAATTTGGGGGTAATTAGAGTGACTCCTGGGTAAAATCCCTAGAGTGGTGGGGAGACCTCCAACCATCTGATCCTTTGTAACTCTCTTAATTCCTCTTAACCAAGAAGTCTGCTTCCTTGGTAGCCTCTTCCTATTGTCATTAATAAATTTCTGTTCCTGAGTTTGAGTGCCCTCCCTGAAAATTAATAGTTAGGTAAGCATGAACAAGTCACTTGGATTTTTTCAGTCTCATTTTCCTCATCTGTAAAATATGGATTAAAATACTCATGCTGCTTACCTCATAGGAGATATGGGATAGTACTAGGGACTTCACCTTTGGTTTCTTTGTTATAGGGAACTCCTGGGTAAGGAAACTCTTTCTACTGATGCATGTAGGCATGTTCTTTGAAGCTTACAGAGAACTGCCCACTATAAGAAGAGGCTACGTGACTCTGGAATTGAATCCAGGTATTTTTGGTTTGGAGGCTGGCTCTCTATCCACTATTCCACCCTGTTTCACAACTTGTCCTTAAAACACTATGTTAACAATGATCATGATGAAAGCTACAGTTTATATAGGACTAACTATGTGCCAGGCACTGTGCAAAGTGCTTTACAAACATTGTCTCATTTGATCCTTACACCAATCCTGTGAGGTAGATACTATTATTATCCTCATTTTGTTTAGTTGTTCCAGTCTTGTCTGACTCCTCATGACCCCATTTGGGGTTTTCTTGGCAAGGATACTGGAGTGGTTTGCCATTTCCTTCTCCACCTCATTTTACAGATGAGAAAACTGAGGCAAACAGGGTTAAGTGACTTGCCCAGGGTCACAGTGTCTGAGGCTGGATTTGAACTCAGGTTTTCCTGACTCCAGTACCAGGGTCCTATTCACTGCACCACCTAGCATTATTTATTATTTATTCATTATCATGATTCTACTATAATTACTATCACCACCTCTGTCCCTACTTGGCTAAATTGCTCTCACTTATAGGGTCTTTGTTTCTTCATTGGTAAATTAAGGAGTTTGGAGTAGATAGCTTTTAAGGTTTCTTCCAGCCTCTATTTCTGTATGATTCTCTGATCTAGAAGACTGATGATGAACCAGTGATGCTTCATCTCTGAGTAGACATGACTAATGTTACAATAGAAGGCTTTCGGTTTATGTGTATGAAGACACAAGTAGAAGAGGTGCCCAACAAATACTGTTGAATTTAATTTGAATTTCAACTTTTACATTAACCACTGACACTAGATTCCAGTACTAAAGTCCCATCTCCAATTTTAGATTGATGTATGGATCTATATATCTATTGATAGATATGTTTATGTGTACTCAAATACTTCAGTGCTTTGATGGATCTGGGATTTTACCAACAAGGGCACTTCCTCTGAAGATTCAGACTGCAAAGCATATGTGCCTTATCCTTCTAAGCAACCCTTATCCATGTCTACCTCAGACCCTTATGAGTTATGAGAGTTTGGGTAAATCACTTCACTTATTTGAGCCTCAGTTTCCTTACCTGTTAAATGGATTCTGTTGACTCTAAGATTCCTTCCACCTTTAAAGCCATAAGGCTATTATCCTTCCATAAATCCTCCACAGAGGGGTGTTACCCCCTTTGTGTTGGTATCTTGGGTGGAAAGGTCATATAGGTGGTAAATAGCAGAGATGGCATTCAAATTCAGGTCCTGTGACTCCAAGTTCAGTGTTCTTTCATCTGCCAACTCCACTCGTTTTTTTATTTGCCTTTTAATTTACTTCTCTAAGGAGACAGAGAGCCCCCCCTCCATTTGTATGCATCTTCCTTTCAGACATATTGGGGGCCTCAGAAACCATTTAGCCTAATCATTTCACTTATCCAGATAAAGAAACTGAGGACCATGTAGGTTAGTGATTTGCCCGAAGTTAGCATCAGAAGTAGGATTTGAACTCAGGTCTTTTGATTCTAGACCCATTCTTCCTTCCTGGAAGAAATAGTCATTTCTTCTGCACTTAAAAAGATGAATGATTTTATTGATACATATTCTCCTGCTCACACAGGTCACAACTCCTCATGGTCTTAGGGGAAGGTTTTCACAAGATATTTTGATTCCCCTCTCCCCCAAGTTTTATCTTGTTGTAATAGTGTGTTATAATAATAATGATCCTGTTATAATAATAATTTATATTGATCTTCAAGGTTTACAAAATGCTTTCTTCAAGAAAAGTTTTGTCAGATAGGTAGCACATGTTTTATTTTATACCCCTTTAACAGATGAAGATGCTGAGATTCAGAGATATAAAGTGATTTGTTCATGGTCACACAGTTAGTAAATGAAAGAGCTGTGAGACTGAGGACTCCTAACTCCAAGTCTAGCATTCTGTCCACTAGAGCAAATAGACTGATTAAACAAGGGTGGGCAACCTGCATACTTGAGGTCACATGTGGCCCTCTAGGTCTTTGGGTGCAGTGCTTTGACTGAATACAAACTTCACAGAACAAATTCCCTTAATAAAAGGATTTGTTCTGTAAAACTTGGATGCAGTCAAAAGGCCACACCCAAGGACCTAGAAGGCCACAGGTGACCTTGAGGCCCAAGGTTCCCCACTCATGTTTCCACTTGTGTCACATGTTCACACATAGGACTAACTTAATCATTCCCTGATTATTTTCCAAGCAAAATCTCAGGTAGGCACTTAAAAGATTTTTGTTGTCGTTCAGTCATGTCTGATTATTTGTGACCCCATTTGGGATTTTCTTTGCAAAGATATTGGAGTAGTTGGTCATTTCCTTCTTCAGCTCATTTTACAAATGAGGAAACTGAGGCAAACAGGGTTAAGTGACTTGCCCAGGATCACAGAGCTAGTAGGTGACTGAGGCCAGATTTGAACTCAGACGATGAGTCTTTCTGATTCCAGGCTGGGCACTCAAGCCACTGTACCACTTAGTTATCCCTAAAGGATAGCCAACATAAAAAATAAAAGGAATGGAAAGGGGTGCATATGGTTAGAATCAAGTTTTGAGGACAACTACTTCCTGACTAGTAAAAATTGATAGCCAAATGATTTTACAGTCTAATTTGCTCGCAGTTCCATCTTGTAGCCTCAGCCCTATAGCATGGCAAAATATTGCATTTAAAATTAGAAGAAATGTGTTCATATCCCCACCCTGCTACTTACTAGTTGTGTGATCTCGGGAAAATTACCTTCCCTCTATCAGCCTTAAGTTTACCTCTCTGCAGTGTGAGTCATTTGATGAGATGATGCCCCCCTCCTTTGGATTCTACCATCCATGGCAGCCAACAGAGCCATGGTTTTGGCTAGTCTCTGTAATCAAAAGCTAATTCCCCTGAGAAGTGTAATAGAAACTGAACCACAGTTATGCAAGACTAAGGCATTTGTATTTTTTTATTTGCTGGAGATTATGTAAATTCCAGATATATAATGAAGGAAAAGGAATCTGCAGAAATAGCTTAGAGTTTTCTGTGGAAGGGATAGAAGACTGCAGGGCAGAGCCTTCTGCTTGGAGAAAGAGCCAAATTTTACCACTTGTTAAAATAATTTATTTCCTACAGATTGGCGAAAACATTCAGCAATTTAAATCCAGCTTGGTGGTGAGTGATGAGCAAAAGGAGAGTCGAAGGAAGAAGAGAGGAAATTATCCTCTTCCTTTAAAATTTTATTTCCTTTTCCTATTTTATTTGTGTTTCTTTCCTTTTGTGTTTTGTTCTATTGTAATAACTCATTTCTGTTGATCTTTTATTAAATTATTAAATTTATGAATTTATTTCCTTAAGAAAAACTCAAGTCAGGTAGGTAATGTATATATTATATTATATACATTTTACAGATGGAGATGATGAGACTCAAAGAGGTAATATGACTTTCACATGATCATACAGCTAGTAAAGGAAAGAGTTTTGAGACCCAGATCTCAATTCCAAATCTAGTGGGCTTTCCATTAGAATAAACTGTAGTCCTGATGGACCCCTCTGTCTTGCATTGAAATTCAAGTTGTGCCATTGATAGACTTTTGTGTCTCATCTTTCTCTACTCATAGGACAATCCACTTGTTCTATCCAATTCTGAACATGTTTAATGAATGCTTACTATGTCTAGAGCTTTGTGGTAGGTGATAGGGAAGCTATACAGTTTAGATAAACCATAGTTTCTTATCTTCTTAGAATCTATAGGGAATAAAACATAAATATAGAGAATTGTAACAGAAAATAAAATATGATAAATATAGAGGTACAACAACAGGTGATGCCAAGTCTTGATTAGAAAGATGATCACTGATGGAAGTTCAAGGCTTAGGATGGTAGCTCTAGATTAGGAAGGACGTCAAGGAGCCATCTAGCCCAGTTCTCCCTTTCTATAGATGAGAAAACTAGGGACAAGGGAGATTAAATGATTTCCACAAAGTTGCATGAGTAGTAAGCATCAGGAGTGGGATTTGAAAGCAAGTTTTCTGATTCTAGAGCCAGTCGTTCTTGGAGGAAGGAACAATTTCCTCTACATTTAACTTTAAGAGGTTAAAGATTTTACTATGTGCATACTCTTCCCATAGGGCAGCTAATGGTACAGTGGATAGAATGCTGGACCTGGAGTCAGGAAAACTTATCTTCCTGAGTTTAAATCTGGCTTTAGACACTAACTAGCTGAGCAATCCTGGTCAAGTCACTAAACCCTGTTTGCCTCAGTTTCCTCATCTGTAAAATGAACTGGAAATGGAATGGCAAACCACTCTAGCTCTTCGTCAAGAAAACCCCAAATGGAGTCATGAAGAGTCAGACATGACTGAAATGATTGAACAATACCAAACAACACTCCTTCCAATGATAGATCTTAACTTCCATGGTCTTAGAGGAAAATATGTAAGAGTTGTGATTGAAAACTTTCATTCTCTGATGATCAAGCTTGGTGCTCAACTCTTCCAGATTTAGCTAGAATGGTTCTTAGATGGTAGGCATATAACCCATCTTCAGGTCAGCTCAGTTATGGTTCTTATTTCAACATCTGCCTTTCTAATTTGGTAGGACTTGCCAGGGTTGTTGCCCCCAGGCATGGCCTTCGGGGACCCACCATTAAGATCTGTTCATAATTTCCTAACTAATACCATCATACATTTGCACATATAATTCCCCCTATCCTGAAGCATATCTCTTTTCCAGCTCTTTCAAGACTCCAGTAAGATCCAACTCAAGTGGGAAGAATTAGGAGAACAATTTATACAATAACAATAACTCAGATCAACACATTGACCAACCATTTTACAGAGTACTGATGTTGGAGAAATCTACTCACCTCTTGACAGAAAAATGATGGACTACATACACAGAATGAGACAAGCATTTTTTGGACGTGGCCAAAGGGGAGAAATTATTTTGGCTTGCCTATACATATTTGTTACAAGGGTTTTCTTTTCTTTTTCCAGTAAGGGGTGGAGTGGGAGGGAGAGAAAATAAATCCTTGTTAATTGAAAAAAATTAGATTAATTTAAAAATTAAAAAAGCTTCATTTCCTTGATTAAGCTTACCCCTCTGTAATCATCCATTAACTCTGCGTCTTTTCAGAATAGATGTACTCAACATATATTCCTGGGTTAAATCCCATTATAACCACAAACTGTTTTTTTTTTTAAAACAAAACAAAACATTAGAGCCAACTTAATCCAGACAGAACTTAAATACCACAAAATTCTAGGTCAGAGAAAGAACAGGGACCGCTCTTTATTATTGCTTGTAATGAGATTTCAGCTACATTTTGTTTGCTGTAATTTTTAAAATGCTGTTTTATTCTCATTTTTCTTTCTTAATTTTATTTGTAAGCTTTTTAGGGCCAAGACCTTCTCTTCTTTTTCGTGATGCCCCAGACAGGAAACCCCCAGTTATTTTTGTAACTTCTTTGTAGCAGATCTTCTTATTCTCTGCTGCCTAATAAAGACTCCTCTTTTACCTCTCACTGCTTTTCCCCATTCATTTGGCAGTTTTCACTGATGTTTCAGCTGTTGAAGGCAAGAGCTATGTATGCACAGTCATGATTTTAGCCTTATGGTGTCCTGCCTTTCAATGCAGGCTCCAAGGTAAAACACTTCTAAAAGAGAGAGATGATGGTACAACCTCAGCTGTGCCACTGCTAGGGTCCAGAAACTTCTGACCATCAGAGATCCATGACCTCTGGCCTGGGAATAGCTAAGGGACTAGGGGAGGGCTCAGAGGATATTGTCAAAGATGCAGCTGTCACTGCATCCATTTTTCTATATACTCATACCTCTACATGTTGGCTCTTTGAGAGAGTGCAAACCCCTTGAAAGCAATGACTTTCAGGTTGTTTTTTATTTTTCTGTTTCCAGAAAACAGAGTACATCTATTCTAAAAAGACACAGAGCTAATGAATGATTACAGAGGAGTAAGCTTAATCAAGGAAATAAGGCTTTTTAAATTTTTGAATTAAATTTAGGACAGTTTCTGGCCCCCAAGCATAGTGCCTTTTTTTTTGCCTTTTTGGGGGGCCATTGGGGTTAAGTGACTTGCCCAAGGTTACACGGCTAGTTTTTTGTGTGGGTGTTAAGTGTCTGAGGCTGGAACCGAACTCAGGTCCTCCTAACTCTGGGGCCTGCACTTTACTCACTGAGCCACCTTTCTTGTAATGAGATTTCTAATTGTAAATTCTTAATAAATACTTATTGATTGATTGAATGATTTTATGATACAGCATTCCTACCATCCAGCTCTTTAATGCTCTGTGTGCCTAAGACCTCCAATAGTTTTCCATTATAACTCCCTGTTTGAGATTTTCCCTAGAGATAATGCAGGGGGCAACAGGCACAGACTCAGAGGGAAAGTCATCCCAGTCAGTGGCCTCCCTGGCACTGTACTGCTCTGCCCAAAACCCATCTCATCTGATTCTCTTATCTTTCTTCTTTTTAACATAAGTAGCTTTGCTGTGAGGTCCAGTACGTGAAATATTGGCTGAAAAGCTTGGACTAGCTCTGTTTTTAGACACTTGTTACCTGGAGCCTTAAAGGGGAAGAAAAACTGTTACCCTAATCAGAGGCTTTTAGCAATATCTGCTGGTTTCCTGCTGCACCAATCATTTATTTTACTTTCTTGATTATGTTGTAACCACTTTCTAGTTGTGTGGCCTTGGATAAGTCACATGTCTCTGAATTTCTCTTTCACCATCAATTTAATGAGGATAACAAAACTCGTACCATCTATTTATATTTTAGGACTTGTGAGAATTTGTGAGGACTGACCTAGGGAATATATTTAAAGCATTTTTAAAAATCTTAAAGCGTTGTATAAAATGTAAGCTGGTGATCATTATTCTTACAGCATTCATAACTAGTAGGTGCACAGTAAATACAAATTGTTAGACTGATTCTTTCAAGGTTCTAGAAGCTAACCCTGAAGATTTTCTGTAATATTTTTGACCTGACTTTAAAAAAAAAATAAACTTATATTTATATTGTTTGTTTCTTTATCAACTCCGTTTCGGAATATATCTCTTCTGCCTTTTCTACTACAGAATCATTTCTTATTTTAAAAAAATAATAGAATAAATAAGAGAAAATAAAATATTTCTAGAAAATCAATTAGTCAATCAACAAGCATTTATTAAGTACCTACTATATACCAGGCATTATAATAGCTGCAAAAGAAACAGACAAAAACAATTGTTCTTGTCTTCAAAGAACTTCCATTCTATTTGGGGAGACACATCTAAACCTACATCTATATCTGTCTGTGTCTACATTTATATTTATATCTATTAGTATGTACATGATATCTATAAAATAAATACAAGGTAATTTGAGGGAGTAGGAAAGGCATTAATAGTTTAGGATCTCATATAGAAGGGTTTCTCTTGAATTGAGCTTTGAATGAAACCAGGCAGAGTTGAGTTGAGGATTGCATTTCAGACATGCAGGAAAGTCAGGGAAAAAGCAAAGAAAAAGGAAAAAGAAAAAGGGATTTAGTGTTGAGTGTGAGGAACAATAAGGTTGGTCTGGCTGCACTTTGTAGTGTATGGATGGGATTAAAGTTTAAGAAATCTAGAAAAGTAAAGTCAAATTGTGAAAGGTTTTAAATGACAAACACAGGAGCTTGCATTTACTTAACGGAAAAAGGGAACTGCTGGGAACCAGGAGAACATTATACACAGTTAACAGCAACATTGTGTGAAGACCAATTTTGATAGACTTAGCTCTTTTCAGCCATACAATGTTCCAAGACAATTCCAAAAGACTCGTGATGGAAAATGCTATCCACAGTCAGAAAAAGAACTATGGAGTCTGAATGAAGATGGAAGCATGCTATTTGCTCTCTCGCTCTTTTTTTTTTTTGTTTCTTCTTTCTCATGGTTCCTCCCATTGTTTCTAATTCTTCTTTATAAACATGAATAACGTGAAAATATATTTAATATGAATGTATATGTAGAGCCTATATCAGATTGCATGCCATCTTGGGGGGGGGGGTAGAACTTAAAATCTTTTGGAAGTGAATGTTGAAAACTATAAATAAACAAACAAATTAAATTTGATATATTTTTTAAAGGGAACTGCTGGGGTTTATTGAGTGGAGAGTGATGTGGCCATACTTGAACTTTAGGGAAATCTCTTTACCAACCATGTAGAGGAAAGATTGATGAAGGGAGAGACTTGGGACAGAGAGTTCAATTAGTAGGTGAATGTAATAATCTAGGTATGAGGTGATTGAGGGCTTGAATTAGAGAGCTGAGAGAAGGGATAGATGCAAGAGATGCTATAGAATCAAAACTGGAAGTAGGTTGGATATGTGAGATGAGGGAGCACAAACAATCAAGAATAATTCTGAGGTGGTGATCCTGAGTGAGTAGGAGGATGGTGTATTGAAGAGGTTACCCCTGAAGAGGGTTAAGGTTGCTCTGGAGACCCCAAAATACCAACACGCCGGGTCCTGCCGAATGAATTCAACTCGTCTTCTCAGCCAAAGAAAAGTAAAATTTATTAAAAGTTCGCTTGCATTAGACACAGAATAAGTCTGTGCTAGAAAATTCTACTGTGCTTTCACTCTTCCATGGCATTTAATGGTGCTCTCACAAATATGAAGACAAGACAGGGTCTTATATACAGAAGGTTGTGGGAGGAATCTAGGGATGGTCTAGGGGAGGAGTTTGGGGAGGGTCTTTAGGAGGAGTTAATGAGGTCAGTGAGTGATTAAGGGTGGGAAGTTGCTGGAGACTACAGGCTGGTCAAGGGTGGATCCATATTTTGATAGGTGGGAAGTCTAGTAACAGAGGCTTGGGCTCAGCCACAGTGTAAGGCTTATTGCCTCAGGCAAGTGCCTCATCAAATGGGATGATTTAATCAAGAGTGCAAGGGAGGTTCTCAGAGCCTGTACCTCAAGGACTCAAGGAGAGCTTGAGAGGTCTCCCAGAGCCCATACCTCATAAGTATCATTGTCAGAAACAGAGAAATTCTAAAGAAGAGTAGAAAGATAGTTCAGTTTGGGATGTATTGAGTTTGATATGATTAGAACATGTTTTAAATGTTATTTAAAAAAATTATTTAATATTTTATTTACCCCTAATTACATATAAAAACAATTTTAACCTTTGACAATTTTTAAGATAAGTGTTTTTAAGCAATTGTTGATGTGGAACTTGAGCTCAGGAGAGAAGGTAAGGCTGTATTTATAGATCTGTCCACTGTCTGCTAATTAGGTAACCAAGAGAGAAAACATAGAGAGAGAGAAGAAAAAAGCCCAAGATTGGGATATGGGATTTACCCATACTTAGAGGGCATGATATAGATGATAATTCAGCAAAAGATTCTGAGAAAGAGTGGTCAGAGAGGTAGGAGGAGATGTGAGTATCATAAGAACACAAGAAGTGAGGGTGGCCAACTATCAAAGGCTGCAGAGAAGTCACAAAGGTTGAGGACTGAGAAAAGTCTCTTCGTTTTGGTAACTAAAAGATCATTGGTAGCCTCAGAAAGAGCAATTCCAGTTGAGAAATGAGGAAGGTCAGATTGGAAAGGCTTGAGAAATGAATGAGAAGGAAAGTGGAGGCAAGGAGAGTTAAGTTTTTTTTTTGTTTTTTTACAGATTTTACTGTGAAAAGGAGGAAGAACATGGAATGATTAGCTTGAGGGGTGGTAGGGTCAAATACGAGTTTTTTTAAGTATGGGGGAGACTTGGGTGAGTTTGTGATCAACAGTAAAGGAACAAGTAGATAAGGAGAAATTAGAAATTAGAGAGGGTGATTGTGATAGTAATATTTCAGACACAAAAAGGGGTGGGATCAAGGGTATAGGTAGAGGGATTGGCTTTTTTGAAAAGAGCTCTTCATCTGAGCCTGAAGTAAAAGGAGAAAAGCATAGGGAATGAAGAGAAGAGATTTTGAAGAGTAAGGGAAAAGAGGAATCTCATGGCAACCAGGTTCTAGGAGGTGAGATTGTTGTGAGGTTAAAGGAGAGGAGGTAGTATATGAGTTGAGGAGAGATGAGGTGATTTGGAATAACTTCTATGGAAATTGCCATAAAGAATTAATTAGGCAGGAGTAAATTATTGCCTTGAGGTAGTAAGGGCCCAGTTGAGATTATGTAACAAGATTTTCTCCAACTTTGTTTAGAAGCACATGAACAAGAACAGATAAGACAATCATGGGAGTGATCCAGTATTGGGAATTGACTAGGCATGAGTGTCATTGTGATAGTGACTAGCAGTAACATTCTTTTAGTCAATAGTGCCCCATCTCTCCAAAGGAGGAATAAAGGTATGTTATCTCAACTCTTTTTCAGGAGCAAGACCACTGACCTTGTTTTTGTATATTAGAATATTTACAGTCTCTTAGGAGAAAATTAATATTTAAATGAATGTTATTCAGGTTTTAGAAACATTTATCTTTGATATGGTTGAAAGCTGCCTCCTAATGAAATTACCATAAAGAGTAGAGCATGAGAAGTAACCATGATTTGGGAGCATTCAAGAAATTGTGTACCTTTTAACTTCAAAATATGTGAAGTAATGGATTCAATTTTCTTGGAAAGAGAAATCATCCAGTACAATCACTTTAAACAAACACACACACATACACTCACACAATTGCTCAAATATGACAAGAATCATGGATTATTTTATTTCCTGGTGAGATTTTTGAGGTTGAGATTTAAATTTTTCCCCCCAGTTTTCAAAATTGATTTACTCTTCAGTAAGAGTGGAGAGAAAATAACAGCTTGCTACTTAACTGGTGAAATTTTAGAATCAGATGCATTCAAGTTGGTTGTAGTGGTGGTACAGGACAAGAAAATATTGTCCGAGAAGATTTGTCTTCAAATGGAGAAAAGAAATTATATTGGAATAGAATCATAAAATAATGGCACATAGAATGTTAGGGCTAGAAGGAGCCTTAGAATAATAGAACACAGAATGTCAGAACTGGAAGGACTTTATAATGCTAGGTCTGGATCCTTCTGGAACTGGAAGGGGCCTTAGATTATGTGGCTGCTAGAAGGACCTGATGTTATAGGACTACAAGAAAAATCTTCTGTCCTTCATTATATCAGGGAGACTAAAATCTAGTGAGGCTACAAGACTTGGCTGAAGCTACACAGTTCATGAGTTTCTGAGTCAGGTGTGAATGCAGGTTTTCTGACTCCATATCTAGCTCCATGCTGCAGTAGATTCGGAAAACAAGTAGATTTGTTTTCTCCTGTGCCCAGGGGCATTCCGGGACATAGCAGGAGATGGGGAGAATATTGAGTATTACTCATGTTATCTCTGCAAGGTTGCTAGCTACATTGGCTGCACTATAATTACGGGCAATGTTCTTGGTAACTAGTGTTAGTTGTAGGAGGAGGCAGCAAGATAATTAGGCACCATTGAATTAACTATGAAACAAATGTCAGCTTTAGCGATGAATTGCCTCCTTTTTATACCTGGCTCTATAATGCCATTTGAATTTAATTAAATTATTTAAGCAGCACCATAAAAACTGTATTGAAGACGGTTTTTTTTTAAAAAAGTGAAAATAATGGGGCTTAACATATACATTAGCTCCATCTGGAAAATATTTAATTGGATTAGTCCCATGCAGACAACACTTCAGTGAAATTGTTACTTCACAACTTAACATGCAACAATTAGAGACTTGTTTGGTATTGCTTGGTTTGGTTTTCAACTCCCTTTATATTTAAAGCTGGAGGTTCTTAGAGACCATTTAGTCCAACTGCCTCCTTTTAGAAACTGAGGTCCCATGGAAGACAAACTTGTCTAAGGTCACAGATAAATAACGGAGCTGGGATTCCAATATGCACCCTTTGCCTCCAAATTCCGAGAGCTCTTTTCTCTATGCTTTTCAGTCTCTTCATTTGCTGGGTGGGTGCAGAAAGCACTCTGGGGAGTAACCTTGCAAGAGGTACACATCCCAGTACTTTGGTTTTCTTCCTAATACTCCAGGAAATTGAAAGCTCCATGAGGACAAAGACTATTTTTGTTCTGGTGCCTTACTCGTAATGAGCATTTAATAAGTGCTTGTTGGGTTGAATTAAATGGAGGATGGAGGCTTAGTTGAAGATTTTTAGCCTGAAGAAGAAAAACGCTGGAGGGAACATGATAGCAGTTTTCAGATATTTTGAAGGAATGTCATGCAAAAGAATGGTTAGACAATGTTCTGCTTGCTCCTGTAGAGCTGAGCCACTGGAAAAAGGCCATTGGGAAACAGATCTAAGCTCACTATAAGGAAAAACTTCTTGACAATTATTGAGTTGCTTACCAGACAGGAAATGGCAAGCTAGATAAAGCTTACTAGCACTTAACATGAGGCAGGTAGAGCTCCAGGCTCTATCAGGAAGATTCAACTCCCTGAGCTCAAATCTAGCCTCAGACACTTACTAGCTGGGTGACCCTAAACATGTCACTTTACCTTGTTTACCTCGGTTTTCTCATCTGCAAAATGAACTAGTGAAGGAAATGGCACATCCCTCTAGTATCTTAGCTGAGAAAACCACAAACAGGGTCATAAAGAGTTGGACATGACCGAAACAATCTAACAACAACACTTACTAGCTATACAACCTAGGGCAAGTGACTTAATCTCTATCAGTCTCACTGTCCTCATCTGCAAAACGGGGATAATAATAGCATCTTTCTCCCAGGGTTGTTTGGAGGATCAAGTGTGATAATATTTATAAAGCATTTAATATATTGCCTAGAACATAGTTGGCACTTAATACTTATTTCTTCCTTTTCTATGTGCCAAGCACTATGATAAGAGCTAGCAGCACAAATACAAGTAGAAAGAAATACAACCCTGCCCTCAAGGAATTTGTATCCTGATGGTGGAAGACAACAAATTAAAGGGAGCTGAAAAGCTGGGGCCAGATACCTGTGGGGGGTGGGGATGGGGGCCAAGTGAAAAAGTTGTCTGGAGAGTCATGTGCTCAGCCCCACGTGAGGATATGAAGTGTCAGGTTTTTCCTGACTACAAGTCCAATACTCTATCCACCAAACCTGTGAACCAGAGGTTGTGGTGGTGAGTTAGAAACACAAAATGTAATGGATGGGACCTGTCCCCAAGTAAAGGGAATATGGCAGGTGTCATGGCGAGGTTGAATAGAAGAGTGCTGAGTTCAAATCCTAGTTTTGATAAAATACTAGCTCCAGTGTTTCTATAAGATGTATGTACTGATGGACTGATTAAGTTAATGGGCTGCCTGTCCAACTGCCAGTCATAATCTGGGCAACATGCCCAGAATCACTGTCTCTTGTTCTCATTATTGACTTGTGGCCAGCAAATGCTTGAATAAACCAGATTGCTGCTTCATTAATGAAGTATTTACAGAAATATCTGAAAACTGATCTTACACTGACTCTGACTTTAATCATGGCACATTCTAAAATAAAATAAAATAAAAGTTTGAATAGCCGGAGAATTTATGTCTGACTGAAGCCCTACGTACATTTTTTTTATTGATGCCTTTTGTTTTTCACATTGCATTCATTTTCAAATTCCTTCTCCTACCCAGACAATCTATGTAACAAAGATGAAAAAAAACAACAACAAATAAAACTTCAGCAAAACATTCTATACCCATACTCTCTCACTTCACCAGCAATGAAAGAAGTGAAATATATTGTTTTATCTTTTCTCTGAGGCCAAGTTTTGTCCTTTTAAGTAGTGTCTAGCATCACTTTTATTGTTCTTTTGGTTTTCGTTGTGGTAGTCATTATTTACCTTATTTTCTTGGTTCTGTTTATTTCATTCTGCATCAATATATACAAATCTACCCAAGTTTCTCTATGTTATTCGAAGTCTCTGTGTTATTTCTTTATATTTAAAGCCTTTCTCCTGGTTGCTTGCCAATTTTGTTTTTTTGCCAGGGGAATAAATCTAACCACTATGTGTCTTAGAGTTTTGAGCATAGTTGTTGTTTTTTTTTTTCATTTGTGTTTTCTAGAAGCAGTCTGTTGATTCTTTCAACTGGCATTTTATTTTCTGTGTTCAGAAATTCTGGCCAGTTTTCTTTAATTATTTCTTGCATTATGGTGTTCAGATTTTGCTGACATGTCAATTTATCCATATCATAATTATTTATATGGTATGCTAAATATTTCTTTTTTTAAAGTTAATATTTTATTTTCCCCAATTACATGTAAAATAATTTTTAACATTTATTTAAAAATATTTTGAGTTCCTTCTTCTCTCTCTCTCCCCTCCCCCCACATTGAGGAGGAAAGCAATTTGATATAATTTATACATGTGCTGTCATGCAAAACATATTTTTATGTCGGTCATGTTGTGAATAAAACAGACAAAAAAAGCCTAAGAAAAAGTATGCTTTGATCTGGCTTTCAGACTCCAGTTCTTTCTCTTGAGATGAATTGTGTTTTTTTATCATAAGTCCTTTAGAATTGTCTTGGATCACTGCATTGCTAAGAATAGCGAAGTCATTCGTAGCTGATTATTGTACAATATTGCTGTTACTGTATACTATATATATATGTATATATATATATATATATATATATGTTCTGGTTCTGCTCTTTTCACTTTGCATCAGTTCATGTAAACCTTTATAGGTTTTTCTGAGAGCATCCTGATTTTCATTTCTTATAGCACAATAATATTCCATTATAATTATATACAACTTGTTCAGCCATTCACCAACTGATAGACATACCCTCAGTTTCCAATTCTTTGCCACCACTAAAAGACCTGCCATAAATATTTTTGTACATATAAATCCTTTCCTTTTTGGTTCTAAATCTCTTTGGGATGCAGACCTAGTAGTGGTGTTGCTTGGTCAAAGGGTATGCATGGTTTTATAACTCTTTGGGCATAGTTCCAAATTGCTCCTACAGAATGGTTGAATCAGTATACTATCTCAATTTTCCCACATCCCCTCCAACATTTTTCATTTTCCTTTTTCTGTGATATTAGCCAATCTGATAGGTATGGGGTGGTAGCTCAGAGGTGTTTTAATTTTCATTTCTCTAATCAATAGTGCTTTGAAGCATTTTTTCATATGAGTATAGATAACTGATTATTTCATCTGAAAACTTCCCATTCATATCTTTTTGCCAATTTTCAATTGAGGAATGTCTCTTATTTCTATAAAATTGACTCAGTTATCTATATATTTGAGAAATGAGATTTTTATCAAAGAAACTTGCTGCAAAATTTTCCCCACAGTTCTGATTACTAGGTATTTCCCTCCATCTCATTTTCTCTCTGTTTATTCTACTCTCTCTGTTCTTTCACCTTGTCCATTCTCAAAAATATTTTGCTTTTGACTTTTGCCTCTCCCAATCCTCTCTTCCTTCTATCAGCCCCCTTCCCTCCTTTTCTTATCCCCTAACCATCCTACTTTCCTGTATGCTAAGACAGATTTCTATACCCAAATGAATGCATATGTTACTTCCTCATTAAGCCAATTCCAATGAGAGTAAGGTTCATTAGCTTCCCCTTTCTCCCCTGCCCCAACTCCTCCATCTTCCCCTCCATGGTAAAAGCTCTTCCATGGCTCTTTTATGTTAGTTCTACCTCTCCCTTTCCCTTTCTTCCAGTGCTTTCCTCTTTCTTACCTCTTAATTTTATTTTTATCATTTATTTTAATCATTCTATCATATTTAACTTATACTGGTGCCCTTTGTCTATATATACTACCTCTAAATGTTCTAATAATGAGAAAGTTTTTAGTTTTTACAAGTATTATTTTACCATGTAGGAATGTAAAGAGTTTAACCTTATTTAATCCCTTATGATTTCTCTTTCCTGTTTACCTTTTTATGCTTCTTTTGAGACTTGTATTTGAAAGTCAAATTTTCTATATAGCTCTAGTCTTTTCATTAGGAATGCTTGAAACTCTTCAGTTTCATTGAATATAATTTTTCCCCCTGAAGGATTATACTGTTTTGCTGGATAACTGATTCTTGGTTTTAATTATAGTTCTTTTACCCTCTGGAATATCATATTTCAAGCCCTCTGATCCTTGAATGTGGAAATTGCTAAATTTTATGTTATCCTGACTGTAGCTCCACAATATTTGAATTGTTTCTTTTTGGCCACTTGCAATTTTCTCCTTAACCGGGGGCTATGGAATTTGGTTATAATATTCCTGGGAGTTTTCATTTTGGGATCTCTTTTAGGAAGTGATTGGTGGATTCTTTCAATTTCTATTTTACCCTCTGGTTCTAAAATATCAGCATAGTTTTCCATGACAGTTTCTTGAAAGATGATATGTAGGGTCTTTTTGATCATGGATTGGTAATCCAATTATTCTTAATTTATCTCTCCTCAACTTATTTTCCATGTCATTTGTTTTTCCAATGAAATGTTTCATATTTTTTGGTTTTTTAAATTATTTTGTCTTTGTTTTATTTTTTCTTGATGACTTATAAATTTATTAGCTTCCACTTCTCCAATTTTATTATTATTATTTTGCTTTTTGGAGAGGGGGAAGGCAGGAAAATTGGGGTTAAGTAACTTGCCCAAGATCACAGGGCTAGTAAGTGTTAAGTGTCTGAGGATAGATTTGAATGCAGGTTCTCCTGACTCCAGGGCTGGTGCTCTATTCACTGTGCCACCTAGCCACCCCATCCAATTCTAATTTTTTTTTTGCCTGTTGGAAGGCAGTTGGGGTTAAGTAACTTACCTAAGGTTACACGGCTAGTTTTTTTTGTGTGTGTGGGTGTTAAGTGTCTGAGGCTGGAACTGAACTAGGGTCTTCCTGACTCCAGGGCCGGTGCTTTACTCACTGTACCACCTAGCTGCTCCCCAAATTCTAATTTTTAAGGAATTATTTTCTTCAGTGAGCTTTTGTGTCTCCTTTTCCATTTGAGTCATTTTGCTTTTTTAAGGTATTTATTAATCTTCCTTTTCTTGAAATATTTATCTATGGATTTCTGAACTCTTTTACCTGAGCTGGAGACCATATTCCCTTCTGTTATTAAGATCTTTCCTGATGGTTTTTCTGCATATGCTCAAGATCTTTAAGTGAGATTTCTTCTTCCTGATATTATTGGTAATTTTAGTCTCCCTTCTCCCCCTTATTTTCCTTTTATTGTTCACTTTCTTACTTCATCTCCTCTGAAGGCAGTTTTTCTGGGGACTAGATTTCAAAGTCATCTCAACATCCTCAATTCATGATTCACTGTGGCTTCTGGAGCGACAGAACTGGCCCCAATGAACATTAGGCTCTTTCTCTCTAGCCAAGTGGAATATCATACAGTGACATGTGTCCTTCCTCCGTCCCCTCTATTCTTTAATTATCTGGCTGAATTCTGTTGTGACATGTAGCATTGCTGCTCTTCCTCCTGCTATTGCTTCCTAAGCAAACTTTTACCTTTTGGATCTCTGAAATATTTTGGGTGTGTGGGGAGAGAGGAGTGAATTATCATAGAGCTGAACTCTTTTGCAAGCCCATATGTTACCTTTTGCAGGCCTGCAACCAGAACATAGTGGGCAGTAGGGAAAGGGTGCTGAATGAGTGAATTAGAGGTTAGTGATTATTAGCCTTCTCCATTGTTAGTTCATTAGATTTTTAACCTAGTTAGATTCTTCATGTCCTAGACTGTGGAGACAGTTGAAATTGCTTTATTTCTTGCATATAATTCCTCTTTTGGAGAGGTTTGAGTGGTTATGAGGATTAGAGAAAACATCTCATCTTGCAACTTATTGCTTATGTCTCCAGATTTCTTTGAATTCTTCACATTATTTTTTCTTATAACATGGTATTCCAATACATTTGTGTGTCATATTTTTTCTAGCCATTTCCAAACTGATGGACACCCACTTTATTTCTAATTCTTCACTAGCACAAAAAGTTCTATCAATCATCAATCAACTAACATTTGCTAAATGTCTATTATGTGTCAGACACTGTGCTAGCCATTGAGGATAGAACAACATAAATGAAAGCCTCTACCTTCATGGAAATTTTAGCCTATCAGGGGAGACAACATATCCATAAAAAAGCATATGTTGAGAGGATTCTAGGAAGGTGTCAGAGAACATCAGAAAATTCTAATCTCTCAAGATTTTTCCCTACAAAAGAGATGAAATAGTGCCTCATGGTGAACATAGAGCAGTAAAAATAAATAAGAGTAAGGGAAGAACAAAGGTCCTCCTGGGACAATCAGAGATCTGAAGAAAAGTCCCAGGACTAGGTTTGGTCCCTGTGAAGAACCAACACCTGTAGACTAGATCCTAGGTCTGCTTAAACAATAAGCAGCAAGTCCTGGGATTAGCTGGGTTGGGAGGCTGCATCAGGTCCAGCCACAGGAACTTTTACGTGTGGGATAGTGAGGGGTGTTGGGTATCTGAGCCCAGGAAGATTGAAGGAACATCTGCTGACAAGGAATGCCAGACCCAGCTGTGCTGTGAGGATGTGGGGGGCAAGAAGAAGCCAGCACACCCTTGATAAGTGAAAAAACAGTGGGGCCATAGCTCTGCTGGCTTACAAGAAGATAGGGGTCTTGGTCTCAGTTGCAGGCCAATAGGAAGAACTGAAGGAGGCACCATCTCCCATTCTTCAGGACTACAGGTGATTATAAAAAGTAAGCTCCTTCAAAATGAAAAAAAAAATGCACAGGCAAAGAAGAAATAATCTAGCCATAGAAACTTAATATGGGAATGAAGAAGACAGGTTTATCTTCAGAAGAGGATATTGAAGCAAAGAAATCTTTTTCTGCCCCAAAGAGGTCAAATGGTCACTTGTCCAAAAATTCATAGAAGAATTTAAAAAAGGCTTTAAAAATCAAATGAGAGAGATAACTGAGGAAAAACTAAAAAAAAATCCAAGGGAAAAAAGATTATAAAAAAAAGTAGATCAATTAGAAAAGGAGATCCAGAATCTTGAGGAAGAAAATGACTCCTTGAAAGTCAGAATTGGGCCAGGGGAAGACAGTGAAGTTGTAAAAGATCAAGAAATAAAACATCTTTACCTCTAAAAACATTGTCTAACCATCCTCATCTTCAGTGAGGGTACCACCATTCTCCTAGTCACTAAAATTTACAACCTCAGAGTCATCTTTGACAATTCCTTTTTCGCTACCTCCATGACATCTCTAATGTCCATCTCTTCTCTTTACATACACAGCCACCACCTCTAGAATGATGATAAGGCCTAAAGCATCTCTTGCCTTGATGTCTGTGATACTTTCCTATTTTTTTCTTCATTTTTCCAGTCAAAAAGGGAAACAATTCTGTTGAAGAAAAGAATGAGATGTATTAAGAGACTAATAGAAGGAATTCATGGATCAACTTTGATTAAAAAAAAACATGTACAGCAGATGGAAGCAAGGACAGGTAATGGAGGATAAATGCAAAATGGGTGAGTTTTCTTTTCTATAAGAAGGTTTCAGAATTGCTGAATTTCAGAATGAACTGAAAGTGGTGGGGAATGATATTTGAATCAGAAAGTACAAAATAAAAATGGGAGATGTTAGGAAGAGAGCAAAAGATTTCCAAGCTGACCTTGTTGAATTCAAGTTGCCAGACTCAAATAAAAGTATATCCTCAGGGAATAAAAGAATGGGTTGATTTGATTACTGAATTTTGGTCTTTTTTTTTTTTTTTGGCTTGAATTGCAAGAGCAGAAATAGAAGAAAAGAGTTGAAGAGGTGGATTAGATTTGATGTAAGGAAATGCTTTCCAACAATTAGGGCTATAGAAAGAAAAAAATGAAACAGAAGGTACTAGATTCTCCTTTACCAGAACTATAACCAGGATTGTTAGTTCTTAAGTCATCAAAAGATAAAGGTAGAGACCTTGGGAAGAGAACAAAGTTACTTTTGGGGATCCTGCTGTTGGGGACATGCTGGGCTAGACTAGGCCAAACTGGAGAGGAATCCAGCAGAGGTCTGGAGGGGTTTAGTCTCTCATCTCTGATTGATGCTTTCACTATGTTATGAGTGACCTTTGTGCAAACTACTGAGTAGTCATGCCAGGTAAGTATCATCTTGTCTCACAGAGAATTTGGTCTGTAATCACATAAGATGGGAAATGAAATGACTCCTTTGAGGGTGGGAATGCCAGGAGAATAGCAATGGCCATTTTTCTTGAACCTGGGACATGATAAGAATGTAGCAGGTGAGATTGGAAAGCAGGGAAGTGGATCTTAGAGGAGCACAAGAACATTAGCACTGGGGACTGAAATTTGAGTGAGGGTGCAGTGGTTATTGTGTTAGGGAATTGAGTATAGTAACACACAGGGCTAGCAGAAGACAGAGAGATGTGGGTAAGGAAAGCTTGGGCACCATGAGGAAAGAAAACATTTCTTTAAATTTTTGGTACCTTGGAGAAAAGTCTCAGTCTCCCAGACTTATTTAAAAAATCATACTTATCATCTTTAAGCAAAAACTGATGATCATTTGTTGGCAAAGTTTTAGCAAATACTCTTCTTCGAAATAGATAGGGCTTGATAGACTGATGGGTTCCCTCCAACTCCAAGATTCTCTGAGTCTATGAAATGGATTTTCTGTTTGTGAATACAACGTGATGCTAAATTTTGGGCTGCAGATCACTTATAATCCCTAAGTGCCTTGTCTAATTATTGAAATTCTGTTGAGACCAAGAGATGTAAGGTGCTTTGTTCTCTCTCTCTCTTTCCACTTAGAGGCCTCTATGTCCTGGATTCATAATGCAGTTTGGATCTGATACAGATCTGTTATTAATATAGTTAATTGTAATAATAGTTTTACTAATGGTGAGTCAACTCTTCAATCCTGATATAAATCCAGACTGGGATATATTGCTGTAATCTCCGTGTTAGTATTTTATTTTTAAAAATTTCCATCCATATGTATCGAAACAATTGTTTTTCTTTTCCTGGTTTAAGTATCAAAATAGTATCTTTGTCATAGATGGAATTTTATTATTTTTTCCAAACACTTTATATAACATTAGAATTAATTGCTATTTAAGTGTTTGATAGAATTTGCTTGTAAGTCCATGTAGACCTGGAGTTTTTATTTTATTTTTTCCTTAGGGAGTGCATATATAGCATGTTTAACTTCCTTCTTTCCTTCCTTCCTTCCTTCTTTCCTTCCTTCCTTCCTTCCTTCCTTCCTTCCTTCCTTCCTTCCTTCCTTGATAGAGTTATTTAACTATTCTAGTTCTTCTGTTTATCTGGGGAGTTTATATTTTGATAAATATTCATTCATTTTATTCATATTGTCAGTTTTGTTGGCATACAGTTAGGCAAAATAGCTCCTAGTTAGTGCTTTAATTTCATTTTCACTGGTTGTGCATCTATTCTTTTCACTTTTGATGCTGGTAATTTGGTTTTCTTTTTTTTTTTAATAAAGTTAGCCAAAAGTTTATCTATTCTAGAAAAAAAATAAAACCATCACTGTTTTGTCTATTAATTCAATTATATTTATACTTTCAATTTTATTAATTTGCCTATGGTTTTCAATAATTTATTTTTTCTGTTTAATTGGAAAGTTTAAATTTTTTTATTCTAGTTTTTTTGGTTGCATGCCCAATTCATTAATCTGTTCTTTCTTTTTTTATTCATCTAAATGTTTTGAGCTATAAAGTACTGTTTTTAATGCATATCACAAATTTTGGTATATTAATTCATTGTTGTCATTATATTTAATAAAATTATTTATTATTTCTATGACTTGTTCTTTGACTCACCCATTCTTAAGGGTTAGATTACTTAGTTTCCAAATAATTCTTGCTCTATGCTTCAAGAACCCTATGTGGAATATATTTTATTTAATTATGGTCTGAAAAAGGTGGATTTAATATTTCTTTTTCTCTGCATTTGTTTGTGAGGCTTTTATGCCACAATACATAATTATTTTTTGTGAAAGTGCTATACAAAGTTGAGAGGTAGGTGTACTCCTTCCTATTCCCATTTATTATTCTTTGGAGGCCTCTAATTTCTAACTTTTCTAAAATTTTATATATGTGCTTATCTTTTTTTGGGGGGGGGTTATTTCATGGTTGAACTTATCTACATCTGAGATGAATAAATTGAAGTTCCCTACTTGTACAATTTTGCTATCTCTTCCCTTAACTCTTTTAACTTTTTTTTCAAATGCTTTATTAACTTCTGATTTACATCATTCATTTCTGTCAGATTTTGAGTTACAAATTTTCTCCCCGTTTTTCCCCTACCCACCCCCCCAAAATAGCAGTCCCACAGGATATCCCCTCCTCCAATCTGCTGTCTCCCATATTTTCTCCCATATCCCTTTCGACTTTTCCAGTGGATCTCCATGCCCCAGTGCCTGTATATCTTATTTCCCAATTACATGTAAAATAGTATTGATAATAGTATACACACACACACACACATTTGAATATTTGATTTTAAAATTTTGAATTCCAGATTCATTCCCTTCCTCCCTTTTCACCCATCCTTACAGAGAAGATAAGCAATTCATTATAGGATGTACATGTGTGACTAATGCAAAACAATAATATAGTAGATATATTGTAAAAGACTGACTATATTTCCCTCCCTCCTATCCCACTTCCCACTTGTTCTATTCTCTACTTTACTACCGTCTCTTTTCAAAAGTGGGTGCTTCCAACTTCCCTCCCCCCCCCAGCCTGTCTTCCATCATCCCCTCTCTCATCCCCTTCCCCCGCTACTCTCCTGTAGGGTGAGATACCCTATTTAGTGAGTATTTCATTCCCTCCTCAAGCCAAATTCAGTGGGAATAAGGTTGAACCATTCCCTTTTGCCTTCCTATTCTTCCTCTCCATTGTAACCATTTTCCCTTGTCTCTTCTGTATGAGATAGTTTACCCCATTCTGTCTCTTCCCATCTCCTCTCATTATATTCCTCTCTCATGTCTTAATTTCACCTTTTAAGTATCATTCCTTCCTGTTCAATTGGTCCTGTGCCCTATATCTATGTATACCTGTAAACATATATAAACACATTCACATATGTATTCATATGCCCATATACCCTCATATATATATACATGTACATACATATATATGTATATATGTGTGTGTATATATATATATATATACACATACATACATACATACACACATTTCTATTCCCTTCAACTACTGAGAAAAGTTTCATAAGTTACAATTTTTGTTTTTCCATATAGGAATGTTAATAGTTCAACTTTGATAAGTTCCTTATGATTCCTTTTCCCTGTTTACCTTCTCATGCTTCTCTTGCTTCTTGTATCTGAATGTCAAATTTTCTGTACAACTCTTGTTTTTTTCAGCAAGAATGCTTGAAAGTCCTCTATTCCACTGAATGACCATATTTTCCCATGAAACATGATACTCAGTTTTCCTGGGTAGGTGACTCTTGGTTTTAATCCCAGCTCTTTTGACCTCCAGAATATCATATTCCAAGCCCTTCGATCCCTCACTGTAGAAGCTGCCAGATCCTGGGTTATCCTGATTGTGTTTCCAAAATATTCAAATTGTTTCTTCCTGGCTGCTTGTAATATTCTCTCCTTAATCTGGGAATTCCTGAACCTGGTTATAATATTCCTAGGAGTTTTCTTTTTGGGATCTTTTTCAGCAGGTGATTGGTGGATTCTTTCCACCTCTATTTTGCCCTCTGATTCTAAAACATCAGGGCAGTTTTCTTTGAGAACTTCCTGGAGGATGATTTCTAGGTTCTTACTTTGATCATGGCTTTCAGGTAGTCCAATAATTTTAAAATTATCTCTCCTGGATCTATTTTACAGGTCAGTGGTTTTTCCCATGAGATATTTCACATTGCCTTCTATTCTTTCATTTGTTTGGATCTGTTTAACAGCATCTTGATTTCTCATAAAGTCATTAGCTTCCATTTGCTCCAATCTAATTCTGAAGTAATGATTCCCCTCATTGAGCTTTTGAGATTCTTTTTCCATCTGGCAAATTTGACTTTTTAAGGCATTCTTCTCATTGCCTTTTAGAGCCTCTTTTGCCATTTGAGTCAGTCTGTTTTTTAAAGTGTTATTTTCCTCAGTCAGGCTGTTGACTCTCATTTCATGATTTTCTTGCATTGTTCTCATTTATCTTCCCAACTTTTCCTCCGCTTCTCTTATCTGCTTCTTATGGTCCTCTATGGCCTGTAACCAGCTGGTATTTTCCTTTGAAGCTTTTGGTGCAGGGGTTCTGACTTCACTGTCTTCCTCCTGTTCCATGCTTTGCTCCTTTTTGTCCCCCAAGTAGGAGTCTAATGTTGGAATCTTCTGTCTGCTTTGTTTCCTTTGCCTGGTCATATCTCCCCTCAGTCACTTGACCACTGGGCTTTTTGCCACAGTAGGACTCTGCCACCAGACATGGGAGCTTTCATCCCAAATGCTGGGGTTTTCTCAGTTGCTGGAGGTATTAGATGGGTACCCTCTCTGAGGTCTCCACATGCTCTGGCAAGCTGGACATACACCCCAGGACCTCCACCCTAGACTACAATCCAGATCCAAGCAGGTTAAAGCAAGAGCGATTATCCCTCAAACTGGTGCTTGGTTCCCCCTACACTCTGCAGGCCAGGAGCTGAAGCTGCCACATGCCTCTGGCTGGCTGTGCTGGTACCTTAGCGGCTTCTTGCCTCAGGGGCAAAAACCATGCACTCCCACTTACTGGTCCCAAAGTCCAGACTGCAGTGACCTCTCACTTTGTCTTTCACATCTCTGTGTTGATAAATCTGGAAACAGCCACAGCTGCTGCTGATCTGGAGTCCCTCTGGCTGGAGGCTGGTCAGGCCTGCCCTGGGGCTAAAGCCTCCGTACGGGGCTGGGCTTGGCTCCCAGGGTGCTGTGCTGATCGATTCCTGCTTGCTGGGCTGTCCTCAGTGGCAGGTTAGCTTCTCTCTGTCATTTTGTGGGTTCTGCAGCTCCAATGTTTGTTTAGAGTACCCTTTTTACATGGATTGGGGAAGGTGGAAGCAGGAGAAGCGGGGAGGTCCATCTTCTACTCCACCATTTTGGCTCCACCACTCCTTTAACTTTTAAGAGTTTTGAAGGTATTCCATTTGGTGCACCATAGCAAAATGTAGTTTCTTATTATCTCTTTCAATTAGGTCTATTTTTACTTTTGTTTTGTCTGTTCAAAGTTCAGCTGAAGTATAGTACATGCTGTTCCAGCCCTTTATCTTAACTGTGTGAATCTTTCTGTTTCAAGTGTTTATCTTGTAAATAACATATTGATAGATTCTCACTTCTAATCCACTCTGCTATCATCTTTTGTTTTATTGATGAGTTCATCCCATTCACATCCACAGTTGCCATTACTAACTGTACATTTCCCTTTATCACATTCTCTTATATTGATCCTGTTTTGCACCTTATTGATTTTCATAAGTCTATTTTGTTTCTGACCAGTGAGTCCCTTAATTTGCCCTTCATTTTATCATCACCTCCCTTTTTCTGAGCCCCTTTCACTCTTACTTCCTGCTGCTGAATAAGATATATTTCTGTATCCAACTGTGTATCTCTCTCTCTCTGTCTTTCTATCTAATCTATCTGTCTATCTATCATCTATCTATCTATCACCTATCTATCTATCTATCTATCTATCTATCTATCT
>NW_027186418.1:3382134-3411149 GCF_028583685.1 Petaurus breviceps papuanus | reverse complement strand
TTTCTTTTGATTTTCCCCTCCACTGTATAAACTCTTCTTTGTGTTCTTCTTTTAGGTGAGATAATTCCTCCCATTTTTCCTCTCCCCTCCTTCTTCTTTTTGTATATCTCTCTTTCTCACTATAATTCTTCTTTCGAGTTCTTTGCAACATAATAGAGTTATATCCATGTAGTCTAAGTGGTCTCATTCTAACTATACTAATGATGATATAGTTCTTAGGGGTTATATATATTATCTTCCTATATAGGAATGTCAACCTTGTTTAGCTTCTTCTGATTTCTCATTCATGTTTACCTTTTTGTGTTTCTCTTAAGTCTTTTAGAGTGTTGAATTTTCTATTAAGTTCTGGTCTTTTAATTGGGAATGCTTGAAAGTCTTCAATTTCATTTTATGTCCATTTTCTTTTTCCTCTGTAGGATAATACATGTAGAATTGCTGGAGAGGTTACTCTTGGTTGTAATTCTAGTTCTTTGTGTTTCAGAATATCATATTCAAGCTCTTCATTATTTATTGCAGTAGCTGTTAAGTCTTATGTCAATTTGACTGTAGCTCCACAGTATTTGAATTATTTCTTTCTGTTAGCTTGAAATATTTTCTCCTTGACATGGGAGCTCTGGATATACTATTACTGGAAGTTTTCATTTTGGGATTTCCTTCAGGAGGTGACTGATGGATTCTTTCAATTTCTACTTTGCCTTTTGGTCCTAAGATATTGAATAGTTCTCCTTTAATAATATCTTGAAACATGATGTCAATGCTCTTTTTTTGTTCATTATTTTCATGTGAACTAATAATTTTTTAAATTATCTCTTGATCTATTTCCCAGGTCAGTTGTTTTTATATGAGATAATTCATATTTTCTAATATTTTTTTCCAGTCTTTTGACTTTGCTTTATTGTTTCTTGATGTCTCAGGGAATCATTAGCTTTCACTTTTTCAATTCTAACTTTTTAGGAGTTATTTCCTTCAGTGATGTTTTGTACCTCTTTTACCATTTGGCCAATTCTAATTTTTAAGGAGACATTTTGTTCATCATTTTTGTGCCTCTTTTACCAAGCTATTAATTCTCTTTTCATAACTTTCTTATGCAGCTCTCATCCCTGTTTCCTAATTTTACCTTTATTGCTATGATTTTTCAAATATTCTTTCACTTTTTTTAAAAAATCTCTCTTTTTTTAGCTTTTCTAAGAATTATTCTTGGGTTTGTGTTCAAACTTCATTTTTCTTTGAGATTTTGTAGATGGTTTCAAGTTATTGCCTTCTTCTGAGTTTATATCTCAAGCTTGTCTTTCACCACAGTAGATTTTTTTATGATCAGATTTCTTTTTTTAAATTGTTTTTTCTTTTTTTTCCAGCACAGCTCAATCTGAGGACCTGCAGGTTTTTGGTGCTTCCAAACTGGTATGACCTGAGTAGAGGTCTGTTCACTGCTGTTCTCATTTACTCTCTGATCATTATACAGCTGGGGTCCCCACTCCCTCAAGACTGAAACCTCTACTCTCTGCCTTGGAATGGTGACCTAGATCTGAATAATGGGATTCTGAGCTGCCAAATGGCTTCTGATCTTGAATCATCTTTTCTAATGCAGAAACTCTCTGTTTCCTTTCAGTTCCAACTAGCTCCAGGATTCAGGCTCTATGATTCTTTCTTATTTGCAAGAACACACTTATCTTCTGAATGGTTAATTTAGTTTAGTTTGGCCATTAAAGAAATAAAAGTCAGAAAAGGCAGTTAAAGCTCCGAAGTTCAGTCTCAGAGTTGCCAAAGCAGGATGTGCATTTAAAATACTATGCCGTCATGGCTACATGGTGGTCAGGGTGGGAAAAAGGGCAAACCTTCTCTCACCCATCTCTGGAAGTCCCAGTGTTACATGATACCACCTGGTGGGTAAAAGAAAGATGGAGACAGGGGCACATTCATCCCATCTTTTAAATGTCTACCAAGTTATTGATTCTTTTAGTTCAGTAGCCAATAAGGCAATTAATTTGTCATTCCCAAAACATCCAAATATTGAGTCATACATGCCTGTCCAGATACAACCAGGGAGCTCATTATTCCCAAAGCACAAAAGAGCTGAGCTAGTACATATGGTCAACTGGAAGTAGTCAGGGCAATTCTGGATATATTTCCTGTTTAACAGTGTGTTGTGGGGTGGTTTGGTGCAGTGAATAGAGCACCAACCCTGAAATCAGGAGGACCTGAGTTCAAATCCAGCCTCAGACTCTTAACACTTACTAGCTATGTGACCTTGGGCAAGTCACTTAATCCCAATTGCCCTGCCTCCTGCCCTCCAAAAAAGCAAAAGAAAGAAAGAAAGAAAGAAAGAAAGAAAGAAAGAAAGAAAGAAAGAAAGAAAGGAAGAAAGAAAGGAAGGAAGGGAGAAAGAAAGAAAGAAAAATACACCAAAAAAACCAGTGTGTTATACTAAAAAAATATGGTTTATTTCTCCTCTACCTTAGCCAGCAAGGTAATAATGAAAAAAAATTATTTTCACTTCCAAATTCTTTCCCTTCCTCCAGCCCCTTCCCCATCCATAGAGAAGGCAAATAATATGATACCTATTGTATATGAAATTATGCAAAGCATTTCCACATTCTCCATGTTGTAAAAAAAAGAAAGAAAAAAAGAAAAGAAAATCAATAAAAATAAAATGAAAAAACTAAACTTCAGTCTACACTCAGTTCCTTATTTCTTTCTCTTGTTGTGAATGGCGTTTCCATCATGGATTTCTTGGAATTGTATTGATTATAGTGTCTAAGTCATTCATAGTTGATTATTGCTGCTGTATTACTGTTACTGTGTACAATGTCTCCTGGTTCTGCACATTTCACTTTCCATCATTTCATATGAACCTTGTAAGATTTTTCTGAAACTACCAAGCGCATGATTTTTAAGTTTTTTTTTTTTACTCCATATTTATTAAAGGAGGAATGGTTGTACCCTAGAGGTGTTCCTAAGAGAGTCTGTCTCTAGAATTTAAAACCCTGGAGTGGATTCCAGTAAACTCATATCAATTTATATTTATAGCCTTTCCAATTGAAATAAAGTATAAGAATTACACAATCCCATAGCTGAAGGGTCCTTAGAGGCCACTATTTCTGCCTCCTTCTCACTTTAAGAATCACCTTTATAACTTACTAGCTGTGTGACTTTGGGCAAGTCACTTAACCCCAATTGCCCAGCCTTCCCCCCTCCAAAAAGCAAAAAATAATAATAATACCTAAGACAAATCCATTTTCCATTTAAACATCTTCAGGTGTAGGGAACTTACTACCTCAAAAATCAGGTGATTTTCCTTTCAATATTTGTTCATTCTATTCAGTAGGCATATATTTCATGAATTTCAGGTTAAGCACCCCTGAATAGACTGTCAATGCTCCTTCTGAATTATGGCACCAGGAAATGAACACAGTATTGATGAAACAGTTGGTTACCTCTTTCACTCTGGAAGTGCAGAATGCAGCCTATGCTCCTTCAGTCACCACATCATCCTGCTTTCTCATTGGACGTGCAATCTACCAAAACTCTAGGGTTTTAAAAAAAAAAAGCATAACCAAGCCTCCCTTGTTCTGGATTTGTGCAGCTGTTTTTTTATTTTTTTTTAACACATGGATAGTAATTCAAATTTTCTCTACTTTCAAGCTCATCTAATTTTTGGTTTATTGCTTCTGCAGGGTTGAGACTTTCTTGGACTCCAATTTTCTCATTTAGTTGTCCCTTCCAGGCTCATATTTTTTGAGCATGTGTTATATCTCCAAGTGTCTTATATGTCTTGTGTGTGTGTGTGTGTGTGTGTGTATAAATAAAAGAGTATAGTAGATAGCTCCTTTCATCAAGGAGGTCACTGTGTAGTTGAGGAAGACAAGACCCCTAACCAGAACAATTGGAGAATGATGCAAAGCAGATAATAACAAGTGGTGAAATTACATAGTCCAGAGTAGAAATGTTCCAGGTGCACAGATTTTGTTTCTTATCTTAAGACTCCTGTGCATACTAAGTAGAATGGGAGATAGTTGATGCCTCATTGAAACCAAAGGCTTGGTGAGTTTAAGATCATCTATTACTTCATAATAGGGAGCAAGCATTTTTTTTAAATAGGTGAAGAGAATTTTAGACACTGTGATGCAGGCAGACTTGTGGCATTAAAGATTTCTGCATTGATGTGAACGCTTTCTCATTTAATACAAGTGGAAACACTTTTATCTGTTGAAGATCTAATTCAAGTAAAAACAAGATATGTTGAGCACCTACTATGCGCAAATCTCTGTGCTGGGGGATATAAGGATGAAAAAATGGCATAGTTCCTGCATAATCTGTAAAGGGAGGAGATAATGTGGATTGAATAAGAATAACTTAAGATAGAGGGCTATAAGAACAAAGGAGAGGTCTAAAAAAGTGCTCTAGAAAAACTCATGCAAGAAGCGATTGTTTTAGGGAATTACTAACCTCCAAAAACATTCACACAAGTTATGTCCTCTCAGAGTTGGAAAGGAACTCAGAGATTATCTAATCCAATATGTCCCTGAGCAAGAATTCCTTCTACAAGAATCCTAGCAAGCAGCCTTCCACCATTTGCTGGAAGACCTCCAGGGAATGAGATACTACTATCTCCCACCTTTATAGCTAGCTTAATGAAATTCCATAGCTGAATTTTTCAATTCTCAAAACTTGATGATTAAATTCTTACTACAAACTGCTGAACTTAAAATGTTTGCCCAGGTATTTTTTGTTTTGTCTTTTCTTTAGCTTTTACTAATTGCTTTACCAACAAATAAAATGGAACAATATCTCCTGGGAGCCAAGGCTCTGGGGATGAGTTGTTCCACACTTAGCTTGGTTGGCTTTCAGACCAACCTCTAATTCATCATGCTTGGCTGGGAATACTTCTGCAAGCCTGCAGCCCCCTGTGGCATTTTTGCTCCACTGACATAACTTCTTAAGGCCAAGGTCACCTTTATGCCATGAGAGAAGGGCAGGAGGAATACTCTGGCAAAGCATTTTGACACAGCAAAAAGGAAGCTAGCTCTCTGGTCACTGAGACCTTGTCTTTGAAGTCTAATCAATATCAAGTTCAAACTTATAAACACTAGTGATAAAAAAAATAGTTATAGCCTGGATGCTCTGTCAAACCTAATGCTTCAATCAGTGAACAAACATTTATTATGTCCCAAACATGGTGTTGAGGATACAAAGAAAGGGAAAAACCTGATTCTTGCCCTCAAGTAGCTCATATTCTAAGGAACAAAGTGTGTGTATGTATGTGTGGGGGTTGTGTTGGGTTGGGGGGGGTTACATATATCCAAAACACATACGTGATACAGGGTAAGAAATGGATTAGCCCATTGCTATAGTCAAAAGGAAACACACACACAGGATCTCTGCACAAATAATGGGAAATATCGGTGACTTTTTGAAACTATGGAAAAGAATTCTCATCTTCATTTAGATGTCAAGCATGACCTCCATTTAATGCAGTAAATAGACTGTTTTATTTCTTGTCTAATGGTTACCCCAAAATGAAATTCCAGGGTTGAAGGAAGAAGGGAAGTAGGCATAGCAGCTTAGTAAATCTGAGGTTCATTAGTAACTGCCCTGGTCATGGAGACCTTGCCTTTGAAGGGTAATAAGTATAAACTCAGGCTTATAAAGACTAGTGAAAAAATAGTAATTAATGCTTGTATAGTGCTTTAAGATTTCCTGAAAATGTTAAACCCAAAAGATTGACCTTGCAGGAAAAGCTTGCTCAGTTGTGAAGGATTGAAATGCATCCTAAAGTGGGGGGGTGGAGCTAAAATGAAGACAAAGAAGTAGGAAAACTCCATGCACTCCCCCATAACTACCTCAAATACCTATAAAAAATGACTCTAAAACTTTAAGGCTACAGAACCCACAAAGTGACAGAGAGAAACAAACCTCCTGCTGAAGACACCCTGGCAAGCCAGCAGGAAGCTCCATCTCTGCATGTTGGGAGCTGAGCCCTGCCCCATGTGAACCTGTGGATTTAGCCCCAGGGGGGCCCAACCAGCCATGGCTAGAGAGACTTCAGGAGAGTAGGTCACTAGCAGCTGTGGTGGTTTCCAGAATTATCAACTCATAAATGCCAAAGAAAAACTGACTGGTCAGTGTGGACTTTGTGGGAACAGGGGGTCTGGGAGTGTGATCCAGCCTCTGCCCCCAAAAGGAGAAGCAACTGAGGCGCGGCACCCATGCAGCCACCACCATGTGGCTGCATCAGAGCTCCTGGCCTGCAGATTGTAAGGGGACCGAACAAACATTCTGAGGGGTAATTATTCATGCTTTAACCTGTTTGGATCTGGAATTTTGTCTAGGGTGGAGGTCCTGGGGTGGGTGACCTGTGTGCCAGAGCCAGTGGAGTCTTCCAAGACAGCATCCAGCTAATAGCTCCAGAAGCTGTGAAAACCCCCGTGATTTGGGACAAAGGTTTCCTCTCTGGAAGCAGAGTTCTACTGTGGCAAAAAGCTCAAAAGTCAAGTAATTGAGTGGCAACATGAGCAAGCAAAGGAAGCAAAGCAAGCACAGCAATCAAACTTTAGACTCCTAATTTTGGGGACATAAAGGATCAAAGCATGGAACAGAAGGAAGACAACAAAATCAGAACTCCTGTGCCAAAGGCTTCCAAGAAAAATATGAATTGGTTACAGGCCATAGAGGAACTTAAGAAGGATTTTGAAAACCAAATAAGAGAAGTGGAGGAAAAATTGGAAAGAGAAATGAGAATGATGCAAGAAAATCATGAAAAGAGAGTCAACAACCTTACTGAAGAAAATAACACCTTAACAATAGACTAACTCAAATGGCAACAGAGGCTCAAAAAGCCAAAAAGAGGAATGCCTTAAAAAGCCGATTTTGCCAGGTGAAAAAGAAGAATCTCAAAAGCTCACTGAAGAGAATCATTCCTTCAGAATTAGATTGGAGCAAATGGAAGCTAGTGACTTTATGAGAAATCAAGATACTATTAAACAGATCCAAACAAAAGAAAAAATAGAAGGCAATGTGAAATATCTCATGGGAAAATCCATTGACTTGGAAAATAAATCCAGGAGAGATAATTTAAAAATTATTGGACTACCTGAAAGCCATGATCACAAAAAGAACCTAGAAATCATCCTTAAAGAAATTCTCAAGGAGGGCAAAATAAAGGTTGAAAGAATCTACCAATCACCTCTTGGAAAAGATTCCAAAAAGAAAACTCCTAGGAATACTACAGCCAGACTCTGGAGTTCCCATATGTAGCAGCAAGCACCCCAGTGTCCCCCAGGGTGGCTGCCAACACAGGTTTTTGGATCTGCTTTTCTTAAGGAAGCAACTCAAAATGGGTTAACAAGCTTACTGTAATCAGTCAAATATATATTTTACCTAGTTCAGGGGAAAAAGGTCAGCACCCTGAACTTCAAAGTATACAGACAGAATTATCAAGACAGAAAAACAGATCAAGTAGACAGGTTTCCAAACTGTCCAACCATTACATCCATACCAAATCACAGTTACCATCAACATCTCGGTTTTTCAAAGCCAGGGGGCTCTCAACGGTTTCCCAGAGTCTCATCTGATCAAATCACAGAACACTTCTCAAAGTGAGCCCCAAAGCAAAGCCTCCCATCAGGGCTTATATAGCCTTCTCCTGGCTCAGAGAATTTAACAACCTTCTTGACCCACTGCCCAATCAAAAAGTATCTCCTGAGAAACAAGCCTACCACCACAGGCTCCAGATGCACTTAAGACTAGGGGCAGGGAAAATATTAAAAATTTTCATTCCCATTACACCATATCAAGAAGAAAATATTACAAGCAGCCAAGAAGAAACAATTTGAATATTGTGAAAACACAATCAGGATAACACAGGATCTGGCAGCTTCTACACAGGGGGATCAAAGAACTTGGAATATGATATTCTGGAGGTCAAAGGAGCTGGGATTAAAACCAAGAATCACCTACCCAACAAAGCTGAGTATCATGTTTCAGGGGCAAATATGGTCATTCAATGAAATAGAGGACTTTCAAGCATTCTTGATGAAAAAACCAGAGTTGAATAGAAAATTTGACATTAGATACAAGAAGCAAGAGATGCATGAGAAGGTAAATAGGGAAAAGAAATCATAAGGAATTTATCAAAGTTGAACTATTTACATTCCTATATGGAAAAATGATAATTTTAACTTATGAAGCTTTTCTCAGTATAAAAATAGTTGAAGGGAATATAAATGTGCATATATATATGTATGCATACATATATATATATATGTAGGAGGATATATGGGATTATGAATACATATGTGAATGTGTGTGTATATATGTGTACAGGTAAACAAAGACAGAGGCCACAGGACCAATTGAATAGGAAGGGATGAAACTTAAAAGGAGAAATTAAGAGGTGAGAGAGGAATATAATGAGAGGTGATGGGGAGAGACAGAATGGGGTAAACTATCTCATATAGAAGAGGTAAGGGAAAACTGTTACAATGGAGGGGAAGAACAGGAAGGCAAAAGGGAATGGGTCAACCTTACTCTCATTGAATTTGGCTTAGGGAGGGAATGACATGCACACTTAATAGGGTATCTCATCCTATAGGAGAGTAGTGGGGAAAGGGATGAGAGGGGGAATGATGGAGGGGAGAGCAGTTTGGCGGGGAGAGAAGTTAGAAGCACACACTTTTGAAAAGGGGCAGGGTCAAAGTAGACAATAGATCAAGTGGGGGACGGGATAGGATGTAGGGAAATATAGTCAGTCTTTCACAATATATCCACTATGGAAATATTTTGCCTAGCTACACATATACAGCCTATATTGAATTGCCTATCTTCCCAGTAAGGGTGGGTGATGAGGGAGGAAGGGAAAGAATCTGGAACTGAAAATTTTAAAAACAAATGTTTAAAAAAATAAATAGATCATTATTATTATTATTTTTTACATGCAACTGGGAAATAAAATATACAGGCACTGGGGTATAGAGATCCATCTTGCCTTACTGGAAATTCAGAGGGGGAATGGGGGAGGATATAGGAGAGAGCAGATTGGGGGAGAGGATATACAGTGGGATCACTGTTTTGCGGTGGTGGGTAGAGGAAAGATGGGGAGAAAATTTGTAACTCAAAATCTTGTTAAAATGAATATAAACTAAAAATAAACTTAAAATTTAATTTAAAAAAAAGAAATGTATCCTAAAAACTAAAAGCTTCCATAACTGGCTTGAAGGTCCCTCAAGATGGCTTGATAGCTCAAGCTGACTGGAAGAAGATGTAACTTCTTAGATCACAAGTTACTCTATGATAGGAGTACCTTACCCTGATATATATCAGTGAAGGCAGGCAGCTGTCCTTTAAGGAAAGGAAAAAAAAATATTTAGGAACAGAAACATAGAAAAAAAAAGCTAGAAAAGAATTATGAGATGAAGATATCTCTCATTTTTCTCAGCACAATAACCTTATAGCATGATTATACTCATTTGAAAGATCAATAATAATAATGGTGATGATAGTAGCTGATATTTTTATAACACGTCAAGGTTTGCAAAGTGATATATACATACACACATACAAATATATGCACACACATCATGCACACACATGACATATACACACATGTATAAAATACATGCACATATAAATATATGTATATACACATAGGGAGACACATATACAAACACATACACATATACCATGTATATATTTGTGTGACATGTGTATGTATATATGTGTATGTTATACATATTTGCATGTGTGTATGTATAGATCCATGTACACCTACAGGTGCCTACATATAAGTACACATATACACAACACAGAGACATGTGTGCATGTGTATACACACATGTGCACATTCACGATACACATATACATGTACACACATGGGGGTATGTGTGTGTGTATGCGTGTAGATAGAGGTTCAGTGACTTGCCCAGAAATAGTCTGAGGAGGGCTTTGAAATTACCTCCTCCTGACTCCATGTCTAGCACCCTATGCTCAACACTATCTAGCTGACTACAGAAGCTGAGGTCTAGAGAGGTGAAGATGCTTGCTCCAGGCAAATCATAAGTGTAAGAGCCAGGGTTTAAGCCAGGTTATGAGAATCTTTATAAAGCACTATGGTACAAACAGCTATTACATAAGACAGTCAATGAATGGCCTGGTACAGAAAACATAGGTTCATGCCTTGGTCCCATCCCTTGTTATTTCCCTGACTGGGGGTGAATCATTTATTTTTCTGAGCCTCACTTCCATTATCTGTTAAATGGTGATAGTGATACTTGTGCTAATTATATCACAGGGTGTGGTGATGAAGAGATTGACTCAAAAATACTCATAAATCATGAAATCCTAGACAGGGGTGGGGAACCTACCACCTTGAGGCCACATGTGGTCTTCTGGGTTCTTGGGTGCAGCCTTTTGACTGAGTCCAAGTTTTATGAAACAAATCTTTTTCTTAAGGGGATTTATTCTGTGAAGTTTGGATTCAGTCAAAGGGCCCCACTTGAGGACCTACAGGACCACATGTGGTCTCAAGGCTGCAGGCTCCCTGCCTTGTCTTAGAAAAAGAATTCTTCCCTCAAGGGTCTGTGAATTGATGTCTAAAACTTTTTTTGATAACTGTATTTCATTACAATCAAAATATAGTTGATTTCCTATGTAATCCTATTTTAAATAAGATAATTAATAAAACATATATGAACAAGATCCTTTGACCTCATCAGACTGCCAGAGGAATCTATGACACAACAAGGTTAAGAACTCTGGAATAGAAGAATTCCAACAATTATTATTTTGCCCAGGACATTAAATATAAACCATAGTAATATCCTCAGGAGTTGATAAAGGAAATTATCAGCACATGAGAATCCTGTTCTAATGTTTTCTGGCTCTCCCTCCCTATAGGCCAGACTCATGGAACTGACACCTAGCCAGAAGTAAAGTAAATCATTTCCATTCCTGCTCTGGCTGAGCTCCAGGGAACAGTTCCAGAAATGAAATGTATCACGTCCAGCACATGAGTATCAGGTATTTATTAAACTGAGTTCTGTTAGAGCCAAGATAGCCTTTTCCTTAAGTTCCCTTCTAAGGTTTTGATTCTATAGCCCATTGGTAGAAAAAATATAACTGGGTTTTACCGAGGTTCCAGAGGGAAGAGAGGAAATATTTTACAAACTCCATGATTTCATCAACAAAGAATTAAAATTAAAATCTGAAATACTGAAAAGTTTTCTGTTATCAAATCCAAATGTCTAAAAACGGGAAGAAACACCCAAGATCTTCCATCTATTGTAGTCTTCCATTTGCTACATGTAGGAATCCATGCCCAAGCTTCTCTGAAAGGTGCCAGTGATGAGGAACTCATTACCTGAAAAGGCATTCCATTGTAGTTTAGAATAGCTCTAATTGTTAAGATTATCTTCCTTACATATTGAATGGAAATATAGCCTGTCCCCAAAGTCTCAGTGCAGTTTTCAACTTTATTAGCTCAAAATAGTCTTCTGAAACACCCTGTATAACTGAAAGTTGGATTCTGTCCCTGGGATTCTAGGCTCTGATAGGTGAGTCTTTGTTTTATCTGACTCAGAACTCTGGTCACTTTGAACTGAGACTTTTTGGGATACCCTATATTTCAATTTTATATAGAAAGAAGAAAATATTAAGTTCATCTATATATCTGTATATGTAGTTATATATACATGTACACATACATGACTATATATATTTTTAAAATATATGCATGTATTGTCTTTCTCTGTTAGTACATAAACTCCTCAAGGGCAAGGATAGTCTTTCTTGCTTTTATTTGTATCTCTAAAAAGCTTAGCACAGTTCTTGGCACATGGTAAGCGTTTTGCAAATGCTTATTCATTCCTTCATTCATCCATTCACTCATGCATGCATTTGAATATTTCTTTCTGAAATTTTGTAGAATAATAAGATCACCCAGAAGCATAGAAACTTAAAGCTAGAAGGCACCTCGGAACACAGTTAGTCCAACCAATATTTGAACAGAAATCCCCTCTTTAGCTTTCTTGATAAAGGATCATCTAACCTGTGTTTGAAGACCTGAAGACCTTCAGTGATGGAGAGTTCCTCAGGAAATCCATTTTTCTTCGGGGCAGTTTTAAATATTAGGATTTTCCCCCTTAAATGTAAACTAAATTCATATTCCTGCAATTTTTGCTCACTGTTTTAATTCTTTGGAGTCAGGAGTCAGGCAAATCCCCCACAAACATTGAGTCTTTCTAATACTGGAAGACAGCTACCATGAGGTGCAGTAGAAAATATACCAGAGACTTCCTGACAAGATGTTTGCCTGAATGGAAGGCAGATTTTGTAACTCCTCTGTTATCTTTTCTCATCAAATCTTTGTTTGCACCAGATTAATGATCGAGAAATCCAATGGAAAACTACAATGACTTTGTCCACCCTAGAACTGCACAAACATACATCCAGAAGCTAATGAAGGAAATGGGAAAGGAAACTCCTTCTGATTAGAGAGTGACAACATAGAGAAGGGATATGTGTAGTCTGAAAGGCTGTGTGTATGGAGGCAGCAAGAGTGGAGGGCACTCCTGAGAAAGTCTCAAGGTCATCAGAAAGCTCCAGGGTAGGAACCCTGGAAACATAGGGAACTGGTAGCATATAGAAAAGCAAAGACCAACATAGTGCCAATTAGCACAGTGTTATAGCACTCAAAGAGGGAATAACCTAGACCCAGAGGTTCTGGAGGTCCCTAACACTCTGTCCTGAGTTACCAGAGGGGGCTCCTAATGTGTAGCACGAGGGATCTTAAAGATGCAGGGTGGTTGAACCCCAGGTGGAGGAAGTCAAAGCAAGAATCTAGGAGACCCAGGGAGAGATCAAGAAGGCAGCATGGAATAGAGCCTAGCTCTGACATAAAACTCTAATTTAGAAAGTAAAGCTGCAACATCAACCAACATACAAATTATTTTTCAGATCTAATGCCACAACAACTGAAAACAAAAATGCTAGGGGGAAAAAGGATTTTTTAAAAACAAGAACTACATGAATACCTATAATAAATGGCGTGAGAGATAAAAAATGAAAGAAAAGCTCTTATAGGAAGAACTGGTAGGAAAATAATTAGTTTAGAAGAGGATGTGGCAAACATTATCCAAGAAATGAATTCCCTAAAAATTGAAATAGACTACACTCAAATCAATGACTCCATGAAATAGGAAGAAGGGATAGGAGAAAATAAAAAAATAGAATAAATAGGAGAAAATGTAAGATATTTAATATCAAAAACAATTGACTTGGGAAACAGTTCAAGGGAAAATAATTTAAGAATTATTCAACTCCTCAAAAACCGTGATTTTAAAAAAATCAGGGCACTATTTTTTATAAATGAAAATTACTGATATCTATTAGAACAAGAGGGCAAAGAAAAAATAGAAATAATCTACCAACTATCTCTCTCCCTTCCCTCCACCAAAGGGAACTCTCAAAGGTAAAGTCTTAGGAATGTCCAATCCAAAATCCAGAGTTCTCATGTCAAAGAAAAAATAGTATCCCGAAAGAAGAAATTCAAGTGCCCAGTAACTACAGTTAGAATCATACAAACTTTTCTAAAAATCAGAGAACTTGAAATATGATATTCTAAAATAGATAGACTTATAACCAAGAATAACTTACCCTGGAAAGCTGAATATAATACTTTGGTTTGTTTGTGGGGATGGACTTTTAATGGAAAAGAAGACTTGGAAGTACTTTGGATATAAAGACCAGAACTAAGTAGGAATTTGGAAATACAAATACAAAGGTCCAGAGAAACTTAGAAAAGTATATTTATTTGATCAATTAGAAAGAGTTTTAGGATGATGTAGTGCTAATGTTCTAATGGAGGGTGGTAAAGAATCAAGTATCTCTCCAGAACCTTGACATATTCAAAGGATATTGAGGGAGTTAAATAAGAAAAACAGAGGTACTGAAGTGTTGGAATGTTTTTTTCCTCAGAATTTGAAGAGGGGAAAAGAGAACAGAGAGTAAAAGGAGGAATAAGTTAACTATCTAAGTTGTTGCCGGTCATTCTCAAAGAGGATCAAAATGACATCACTATGCTAGCGTCAAGTTTCAGTGTGTCCAACTGTGACTGACCAGACCAATCCCAGCTTGGAATGCTCTTTCACAGGTCAGGCACAAATAGTCCATGTGAAAATTTGAGTGGATTCTGTAAATTTGTACATCCCATGTTTCCTTTGAGATGTTTTAATTCTGCTTTGCTCGCAGAACACAGTACCTTCTCTGATGTGGGCATGCCATGTTGAGCAGTCCTGTACCAATGTCTTCCATGTCGCATAATCATTTCCAATATCCTCTAATTGCTTCTTCTGATCACTATGTGAACATTTACCCTGTGTGCGTTCTCCATAAAATAGTCTTTTTGGCAAGCATATGTTTTGCATTTGAACAATGTGGCTGGCCCATAGACATTGCGCTCTCTGAAGCAGAGTTTGAATGTTTGGCACTTTAATTCAAGAAAGGACCTCAGTGTCTGGTACCTTATCCTGTCAGGGGATCTTCAGAATCTTCCTAAGATAATTCAAATGGAAGCAATTCAATTTCCTGGCATGGCACCAGTAGACTGTCCAGGTTTCATAGGCATACAACAATGAGGTCAGCATCATGGCTCTGTAGACCTTCAGTTTGTTAGTCAGTCTAATACCTCTTCTTTCCTCACACTTTCCTTCAGGACCTTCAATGAAGACGGACACAGCATCAAGGTCAGCTACCACACTGATGGTAAATTCTTCAACTTGAAAAGGCTACAAGTTAAGACCAAAGTAGAGGGAGTGTTGGGGTATGATTTTCTGTCTGCAGATGATGGTGTACTCAGTTCAGCCTCTGAAAGTGAAATGCAACAAAGTATGGATCAATTTTCTGCTGCTTGTGCTAATTTTGACCTGACAATGAACACCAAGAAAACACACGTGCTCCACTATCACACTATCCATATGTGGAATCATTGATTACAGCAAATGGAGAAGTTTTGAAAGCTGTGGATAAGTTCCCTTACCTCAGTAGTGTACTTTTCAGGGATGTACACATTGATAATGATGTTGACTCACACAATGCCATTGCCAAAAGGAGGGATAAACTTGTGTAGAATAGAGGAAGACTGGTGTGGGATTTGGCATTTCTCATGATTGGGGTATGTGAAAATATACAAACATAAACGGGGCGGGAAGAGTGGGCATTAGATAAACTTCACTCCCCTGAAATGGGCAAATGAGGGCTGAACACATAGAAAATGAACTTTTCCTAGCCATATATCAAAATTAATAGGAAAACAAGTGTTGATGGAAGGAGACTAAGAGGAGGGAATAGTCACAAACAAAGCAAACTTATACAAGATCATTATAAAGCAAAACAAATCTGAAAGACTTAAGAACTTTCTTTAAAACAATGACATGGTTCCAGAGGACCTATGCTGAAGGATGTTACCCATCTCCTGATAGGGAAGTAATTGATTTTTAGACATGGCCAATGTGTGGATTCATTTTGCTTGACCAAGGTGATTTGTTGCAAGGTTTTTTCCCCCTTTATTGTCTTTCTCTTAATGGGAAGGGGGGGATCATGGAAGGAGATGGTTAACAATAGAGATGGCAAAAACAAAAGGTGGTTCATAAGTAAACAGCACAAGTTAGACGTTTTTGAAAGTAACACAGAGAATTTATTTTATACTAAAACAAAACAAGTTTTGTGAAATGGAAATCCACAGTTTCATGTAAACTCTTCATCTTGTTTTCTGCTTTGTGTAGAAAAATGCTAATTGGGAGATGATCCCCAAGAGAATTGAGGAGAAGAATCATAGATTTCAAGTTGGAAGAGTCCATTAAACCCCACACCCTTCACTTCACAGATTAGGAAACTAAGACTGAGAAATTAAATAGCTTGCCCATGTAGAATGTGTCTGAAGCAAGATTCAATCTCAGGCTACATTGACTCCAGGTCCAGTACTCTATCTACTGAACCACACTGCCTTTCTTCATAAAACACCCTGGTCCAACTCATATCAGCTGACTGAGATGAACTCCATCCTTGGGTACAGAAAAAAAAAATACTGGTAGATGTGATTGCTGAACAATTTTCAATAATATTTGAAAGCTTATAGAGGTGGGGAAAGATTCTACAGACCTGGAGAAGGACAAATGTCCTAGTTTTCAAAAAGGGAAGAACTATTATCATAGATCTTGCAAATGAAATGCCCATGAGCTTGACTTTGATTCCTGGGAAAATTATAGAATAGATCAATAAAGATATGGCTAGTTCACTTCTGTAAAAGGTAGCAGTGATCATAAAGAACCACCACATTTTTAGTAAGAATGAGGGATGCCAGATTAGTCTCATTTTGTTTTATGCTGGGATTATTGAAGAAACCAGAGATGTTTAATCTGGAGAAGAAATTACTCAGATGGGGCATAATGATTGTTTTAGAATTTGAAAGGCTATCATGGGTGGAAGTTGTAAAGGGGAAAATTTAAGTTTGTTGTGAGGAAAAGCTTCCTAAAAATTAGAGCCATTTTAAGTTACATTATTTGCCTCTGGAGGTAGTCAGTCTCTTATCATTTGGAGGTCTTCAAGAAAAGGCTAAGCAGGTGGGTAGAGCCAAGATGGTGGAAAGGAAGCAGTAACTTTTCTAAGCTCCTCCATGAATCCCATCACTAAACTTTAAAAAGTGAATCTGAATGGTTTTTGGAGTGTCAGAATCCACTGGGAGATGGAGTGTGGCAGAATCCAGCCCAGGAAAGTGCCCACATGGGTCAGGGCAGGGGGAGCAGGGAGCACACAGGGGCTGCACCAGCCCGGACTAGAGAGCAGACTACAGCTGAGTGAGAAGAAGCCTCAGTCAGCAGACTCACCCACCCCAAGGGCGATTTGCAGCTATGCTTCAGAGCTGGGTAAGAGAAAGCTCAGGGCCTACAGCAGAGATAGCAGCTTCTCCAGGGGCTATCAGCCCCCAGCCTGGAAGTTTAAAAATCACCTGCCTGATTTTCCAAGGGCCAGGATGGCAAAGTAAACTCTGGCTGCTCTGATTCCCCCTCCCTGACCAAGAAAACCCAGAGATAAATATCCCACCCAGAGTAAAATCCTGAAATAGCAGAAATAGCCTCAGGCCTAGGAGTCGTTGGAGAAAAGGTGTAACTGAGGCAGTAAGGAGTCTGAAGAGAAGAGCAGAAGGGGTCCCAACAAGCCCCACCTCATCTGACCAGCAAAAGCCTGCCTGAGCTGTAGCCCAGGGGCATAGAGGCAGAAATCTGAAGCAGCCAGACCACACCTCCCCCACAGATTACTCTGTGAGCCTCAGGGTAACTCAGGAGAAACACTGAGAATCCTGGCCTTGGCCTCAATCTAGACACCCAGAGGCTACAGCACACAAAGCCAACAACCAGGCACCTAGCTTCCAGCCTGAGAAGCTTGGTCAGAGCCCTCTGTACTCCAGGAGCAGAAATACACTTTAAAGGATAGGAAATAGGCAATTACAATGGACTGGAAGCAACTTGCAAAGGCAAGACCAAAGACAATAGAATCCAATTATTTTGAACGAGAAGAATAACTTTCAGGAAACACCATGGAGTCTGGGTCCACACCTAAGACCACAGATGGAAATATGAACTGGTCTCAAGCCCAAAAAGCATTCTTGGAGCAGCTCAAGAAAGATTTTAAAAGCCAAATTAGGGAGGTAGAAGATAAATTTAAATCTACAGTGATCAAATTAGAAACAAAGTCTCACTGAAGATAACAAATCCTTAAAAAGTAAAATTAGTAAAATTGGAGAAAATGACTCCCTAAAAAAGGACCTTCAAAAACTAACCAAAGAGAATAATTCATTAAAAATTAGAATCAGTCAAATCAAAGCTCAGGACTCTATGATGCACCAAGAGTCAATCAAACAAAACATGAAAATTGAAAAATTGGAAGAAAGTGTAAAATATCTCACTGGATAAAACAACTGACCCGGAGAACAGATCCAGGAGAGATAACTTAAGAATTATTGGTCTACCAGAAAGCCATGATGAAAAAAACAACCTGAACAACATCTGCCAAGAGATTGTCAAAGAAAACTGTCCTGAAGTCCTAGAATCAGAAGGTAAAACAGTTATTGAAAGAATTCACCAGTCTCCTCCTGAAAGAGATCCTAAATTGAAAATTCCAAGAAATATAGTAGCCACATTCCAGAATTAAAATATTAAGGAGAAAATATTGCAAGCAGCCAAAAAGAAACAATTCAAATATCATGGAACTACAGTCAGGATTACACAGGACCTAGCAGCTTCTACATTAAAAGATCGGAGGGACTGGAATTTGATATTTCATAAGGCAAAAGAGCTAGGACTGCAACCAAGGATTAACTCCCCAGCAAAACTGAGCATAATCTTTCAGGCAAGGAGATGGTCATTTAATGAAATAAGGAACTTCCAGACTTTCCTGATGAAAAAGCCAGAGCTCAATGGAAAATTTTATCTCCAATTAGAAGACTCAAGAAAGACATAAAAAGATAAACAAGGAAAATACATACTCACACATACACATATGCACACATGCACACTTACACACACATGCACAAAACTTGGGATGCAATAACAGCAAAATGTTTACATCCCTATATGAGAAGCTGATAACTGTCAATATAGAAATATATATGATTATCATGACCTTTAAAAGGGTTATACATAGATAGAGGGTGTGGGTATAAATGAATTAATCTAATGATAAAAAAAAAACCTTATTAAAGGGGTCAAAGGGACTGTAATGGGATAAAAGGAAAGGATGAGACAGAAAAAGGTAAATTATGCCATACAAACAGGCATAAAAACACAATAGTAAAGGGGAAGGAAAGAGGGAGAAGAACATCATTTGAATATTATTCTCACTGGTTCTGGTTCAAAGAGGGATCAACATAATCAGTTAAGTTTAAGATTCTAATGTGAAAAGACACAAAAATTCATTAAATAGAGGGAAAGGAGCACTGTGTGAAATTTATTCTCATTGGTTTGGGGTCAAAGGGGGAATAACCTACTCTGATAAGCATAAAAATCTATGGTGTTCTATAGGCAGTAGGAGGCTGGGGGGGGGAAGAAGGGGGCAATTAGAAGGGAAGGAAATAGTAGTAAGGGGAGAGGGTAGGTAAAGAAGGGGGGATCACAGGAAGGGAACACTGAGGGAGGTCGTGGTTAAAAGGAAAACCCTTAAGGAGGGGAAGGGATAAAGAAGAAACAAAAACATAAGCAGGGGAGGGAATAGGATGGAGGGGAAGAGACAGATAGTAATCATTACTGTGAATGTGAATGGGATGAACTCGCCCATAAAAAAGAGGGATAGCAGAATGGATTAAAAACCATAATCCTACAATATGCTGTCTCAAGAAACACATTTGAAACAAAGGGTTTAGGGTTAGGGTTAGGGTTAGGTAAAAGGCTGCAGTAGAATATATTATGCTTCAGCTAAAGTAAAAAAAGCAGTGGTAGCAATCCTTATCTCAGATAAAGCAAAACCAAAAACAGATCTAATTAAAAGAGATAAGGAAGGAAACTATATCCTGCTAAAAGGCACCATCAAGAATGAAGCAATATCATTACTTAACATATATGCCCCAAGTGGTATAGCATCCAAATTCCTAGAGGAGAAGTTAAGGGAATTAGAGGAAGAAATAGATAGCAAAACTATACTAGTTGGGGACCTTAATCTCCCCCTCTCTGAACTTGATAAATCTAACCTCAAAATAAACAAGAAAGAAGGTAAGGAGGTGAATAGAATTTTAGAGAGTCTAGATATGATAGATCTCTGGAAAAAACTGAATGGGAATAAAAAGGAATATACTTTCTTCTCAGTGGTTCATGGCACATACTCAAAAATTGACTGTGTAGTAGGGCATAAAAACCTCACAATTCAGTGCAGAAAGGCAGAAATATTAAATGCATCCTTCTCAGATCATGATGCAATAAAAATCATATGCAATAAAGGGCCATGGAAGGATAGACTAAAAACTAATTGGAAATTAAGCAATTTAAACCTAAAGAATCCTAAATCAAACAAGAAATTATAGAAACAATCAGTAACTTCATTCAGGAGAATGACAATAATGAGACAACATACCAAAATTTGTGGGATGCAGCAAAGGCAGTTCTTAGGGGAAGTTTTATATCCCTGAGTATATACACGAATAAATTAGTTGAGAAATGAGGTTTTATCAGAGAAGGTTGCTAAAAACATTCCCCCCCCCCAGTTTCCTGTTTTCTTTCTAATTTTGGCTACATTAATTTTGTTTGTATAAAAGCTTTTTAATATCAGGTAGTCAACATTATCCATTTTCCCCCCTGTGTTATTCTCTGTCTCTTCCTTGGTCATAAACTCTTCCCTTGTCTGTAGATCTGACAGGTACATTTTTCTATGCTCCTCTTATTTACTTATGAAATCTCTCTTTAGGTCTAAATCACTTATCTATTTTGACCATATCTTGGTATATAGTGTGAGCTTTTGGTCTGTGCCTAGTTTGTCCCAAATTTCTTTCTAGGTTTCCTGACAATTTTTGTCAGACAGTGAGCTCTAGTCCCCAAAGCTTGGATCTTTGTATCTATCAAAGGGGAGGTTACTGCAGTAATTTATTACTGTGTATTGTGTACTTAATCTATTTCACTGATCTACCATTTGCTTTCTTAGGCAGTACTAGATTTTTTTTTTGATGATTATTATTTTGTAATATATTTTGAAATCTGGAACTGCTAGGCTGCCTTGCTTACATTTTTAAAATTAATTCCCTTGATATTCTTGATTTTTTTCCAGATGATTTTTGGGGTAGATATAAAATGCCTCTTTAGTTGTTTGATTGCTATGACACTGGATAAGTATATTATTAACTTAGGTAGATTGTTATTTTTATTATATTGGCTTGGCCTACCCATGGGCAATTAATATTTGTCCACTTGTTTAGATCTGTCTTTGTGTGAAAAGTGTTTTGTAATTATGTTCATATACTCCCTAGGTTTGTCATGGCAGGTAGAGTCCTAGGTATTTTATTTTATTTTATTTTTTGGTCTTTTTGTGGAAGGGGGAAGGCAGGGCAATTGCCCAAGATCACACAGCTAGTAAAGTGTTAGGTGTTTGAGGCTGGATTTAAACTCAGGTCCTCCTGACTCTGGGACCAGTGCTCTTGTTCACTGTGCCACCTAGTTGCCCCTTAAGTATTTTATATTATCTGCAGTTATTTTAGATGGAATTCTCTTTCTATATCTTGCTTCTGGGTTTGTTGGTAGTACATAGAAATGCTGATGATTTATGTGGGGTTTATTTTATATCCTGCAGCTTTGCTGAAGTTGTAAATTTTTTCAACCAGTTTTTAATTGATTCTCTAAGGTTCTCTGTATCACATCATCTGCAAAGAGTGATAGTTTTGATTCCTCATTGTCTATTTTAATTCTTCAATTTCTTTTTCTTGTCTTATTGTTATAGTAATCATTTCTAGCTTAATACTGGACAATAGTGGTAATAATAATTGCTTTACTCCTGTTCTTAATGGGAAGGTTTCAAGTTTATCACCATTACAAATAATGTTTGCTCTTGGTTTTAGAAAGGTACTACTTATCATTTTAAGAAAGGTTCTATTGACTCCCATGATTTCTAATGCTTTTAATAGGTATGAGTATTGTATTTTATTAAAATTTTTTCTGCATCTATTGATATAACCATATGATGTTTGTTGCTTTTGTTATTATATAGTGAATTATATTGATACTTTTCCTAATATTGAACCATCCCTGAATGCCTGGTATAAATCCCACATGATCATAGTATATGATCTTTGTGATATTGTTGCTTCAATTTCCTTGCTAGCATTTTATTTATTTATTTTTGCATCAATATTTCTTAGAGAAATTGGTCTATAGTTCTCTTTTTCTGTTTTTATTCTTCCTGGTTCAGGTATCAAAACCATATTTGCATCATAAAAGGAACTTGATAGGATTTTTTTTTTCAAATAGTTTTTATAGCATTAGAATTAATTGTTCTTTAAATATTTGGTGAAAGTCCCTTGTAAATCCATCTGGGCCTGAGGATTTTTTTTAGGTAGTTTATTGATGGCTTGTTCAATTTCTTTTTCTGAGTTAGGATTATTAAAGTATTCCATTCCTTCTGTTAATCTGGGTAGTTTATATTTTTGTAAATGTTTATTCATTTCACTTAGATTGTCAGTTTTACTGGTATATAATTGGGCAAAATAACTGCTAATAATTGCTTCTATTTCATCTGCATTTGCAGTGCATTCACTCTTTTCATTTTTGATACCAGGGACTTGGTTTTCTTCTTTCTTTTTACAAAAAATCAAATTAACTAGGGGCAGCTAGGTGGTGGAGAGGATAGAGTGTCAATCCTAGAGTCTGGAAGACCTGAGTTTAAATCCAGTCTCAGGCATTTATAAGTAGTGAGACTTGGGCAAGTCACCTAACCTTGGTTGCCTTTAAAAAAAAATCCAATTAACTAATGATTTATCTATTTTATTGATTTTTTTTTTCATAAAACAAGCTCCTAGTTTTATTTACTAGTTCAATGTTTTTTGGTTTTTTACTTTTAATTTTATTAATCTCTCCTTTGATCTTCAATATTTCTATTTGGGTGTTTAATTGAGGATTTTTAACTTATTTTTTGTCTAGTTGCATACCCAATTTGTTGATCTGCTCTTTCTTTCTTTTATTGATGTAAGCATTGAGAGAAATAAATATTCCCCTAAGTACTACTTTGACTATATCCTACAAATTTTGGAATGTTGTCTTTTTGTTGTTATTCTCTTTAATAAAATTGTTGATTGTTTCTATGATTTGTTCTTTGATCCACTCATTCTTTAGGATTAGATTATTTAGCTTCCAACTAATTTTAATCTATATTTCAATGGCCCTTTATATATAATTTATATTTATTTTATACATAAATATAATTATACATAAATATTTTATATGTATATATATATAATTTATATATATATATATATTCATTGCATTATTCTTTGGAAAAGGTGCATTTAATATTCCTGCATTTGGTTGTGAGGTTTTTATTACCTAATATGTGGTCAATTTTTGTGAAAATATCATATATAGTTGAGAAGAAAGTATACTTCTTTCTATGCCCATTCATTTTTCTCCAGAGGCCTATAATATCTAACTTTACTAAGATGCAATTCATTTCTTTGACTTCTTTCTAATTTTAATTTTATGGTTATATTTCTCTAGCTCTGAGAGGAGAAAGGTGAAGTCATCCATAATTATACTTTTACTATTTCCTCTTGCAATTCATTTAACTTTTCCTTTAAGAATTTGGGGCAGCTAGGTAGCAAAGTGAATAAAGCACCATCCCTGGGGTTAGGAGGACCTAAGTTAAGCTTTGTGACCTTGGGGAAGTCAACCCCAAATGTCTTGCCTCCTCCCTCCAAAAAGAAAAACACACAAAAATAATTTGAATGTCATGCCATTTGGTGTAATATTTTTAGTGTAGATATTACTTCATTGTCTATGGTTCATTTTAGCAATATTTAATTTCCCTGCTTATCCCTTTTAATTAGGTCTATTTTTGCTTTTGCTTTGTCTGAGATCCTACTTGCTACCCCTGCCTTTTTTTTTTAGTTCAGTTGAAGCATAATAGATTCTGCTCCAGCCCCTCATTTTAACTCTGTGTATGTCTCTATTTTAAGTGTGTTTCTTATAAACAACATATTGTTACATTCTGGTTTCTAATCCATTCAGTTATCTGCTTCCATTTTATGGGTAAGTTCATCCCATTCACATTCACAGGTATGATTACTAATCATACATTTACCTACATTCTCTCTCTCTCTCTCTCTCTCTCTATCTCTCTCTCTCTGTCTCTCTCTCCCTCCCCCCTTCTGTCTCTCTTTATCTGTCTCTCTCTCCTGATCTTCCTCTAAAGTCTGTTTTATTTCTGACCACTGCCTTCTTTATCTGCCTTTCGTTTTATCAGCTTCTTTCTCTTATCCTTTTATCCTCCTACTTCTCTTTTGGGTAATATAGATTTTTATTACCAATTGAGTAATTGTACCAACTAAGTACCAAAGGTACCAAAAAAGTACCAATTACTAGTTACCAATATATTTTCTTCTTTGTACAACTTTAGATATTAGTGAGGTTTGTGTTGCCTGCTCCCCTCCCCCTTTTGCTTCTCTTCTAAAAGCTTTTACTTGCATGCTTCTTTTATGTGAGATAACTCTCTCCCTTTCCCCTTCTCCAAGCTAATCACTTTTTTTTCTTATCCTTTTTTTAACATCTTCCCAACAGAATCAACTCACTCCTCACTCCTGTATTCCCCTTTTATGCAGAATTCTTCCATTGGCCCTAATAATGAAAAAAAAAGTTTTAGAAACTACATTTACCATCTTCCTATACAGAAAGGTAAAAAGTTTAACTTCATTGAATCCATAATGAGTTCTCTTTCTTATTACCTTAAATATATGTATATATAAAATATATCTATATATTATGTATATATAAAATATATATATCTATGTCTATCTATCTATCTATCTATCTATCTATCTATCTATCTATCTATCTATCTATCTATCTATGCTTTTTGGAGGGGGGCAGGCAGGGAGTTGAGGTTAAGTGACTTGTCCAAGGTCACAAGACTAGTAATTGTTAAGTGTCTGAGGTCAGATTTGAACTCAGGTCCTCTTGACTCCAGGACTGGTACTCTATTCACTGCACCACCTAGCTGCCACTCTTGTTACCTTTTTATGTTTCTCTTGAGTCTTGTATTTGAAAGCCACATTTTCTATTAAGCTCTGGTCTTTTCATCAGGAGTATTTGAAAGCTCTCTATTCTATTAAATACTAGTTTTTCCCCCTCAAAGGATTATACTCAGCTTTTCTGGGTAGGTGATTTTTGGCTCCAATTCTAGCTCTACTCTCCTCCAGAATGTCATATTCCAAACCCTCCTCTCCTAACACATGGTAGCTGCTAAATCTTGTGTGATGCTCAGTATGACTCCATGGTATATTATTGGTTTCTTTCTGGCTTTTGAAGTATTTTTCTCTTTGATCTGGGAGCTCTAGAATTTGGCTATAATATTCCTGGGAGTTTTCATTTTGGGATCTTTTTCAGTTGGTGATTGGTGAATTCTTTCAGTTTCTATTTTATTTTCTGATAATAGAATATTAGGGTTGTTTCCTTTTATAATTTCTTGGAATATGATGTCTAGGCTCTTTCTTTGATCATGGCTTTCAGGTAGTTTAATAATTCTTAAATTATCTCTCCTTGATCTATTTTCCAGGTTAGTTGTTTTTTTTATGAGATATTTTGCATTTTCTTCCATTTTTAAATTCTTTTGCCTTTTTATTGTTTCATAATGTCTCATGGAGTCTTTAACCTACACTTGCCCAGTTCTAAATTTTTAAGGAATTATTTTCTTCAGCAAATTTTTGTACTTCTTTTTCCATTTGACCAATTCTGTTTTTTAAGTGTTATTTGCTTCAGTGTTTTTGTGTACATTTTTTTTTAAGCAATTGGGGTTAAGTAACTTGCTCAAGGTTACATGGCCAGTTATTACTGGGTGTGGTGCTAAGTATCTGAGCCTGGATTCGATCCCCAGGTCATCCCAACACTGGGGGCTGGTGCTCTTACTTGCTGAGCCACCTGGCCACCCCATTTGTGTACATCTTTTACCAAACAATTTTATTTTCATAATTTTATTCCTTTGCTTTCATTTCTTTACCTAATTTTTCTTCCACCACCTAACTTCATTTTGAAAATAATTTTTAAGCTCTTCCAGATATTCTTATTGGATTTGTGTCCAATTCATTTTTTTCCCCTCTGAAACTTTACTTGTTGCTATTTTGATTTTCTCCTGAGTTTGTCTCTTGATTTTCTCTATTTTTTTCTCTTTTTTTTGGCTCTGCTACTCCGAAATTCAATTTGAGGAATTATTTTAAAGTTTTTTAGAGACAGATGTTGAGAGATCTCAGCTGAGTGCTGTATCTTCTTTACTCTCTTGGTTCTACCTCCAGAATAATAACTTAATGAATGTTTGTTTACTGACCAACTGACTAACATTCAATTGCATAAACTAGTTTGAACCCCAGGCATTTCTTATCTTCAAGGTTTTGTTTTGTTTTGACCTTTTTTGCTTGGATTGTTAGGTCAAATTCTTTTGAGTTATTGTGAATTTTCTTGAAGATATTCTGTAGAATATAACTTTTGTTGGGTGCAAATAGTCTGTAGAATATTATCTATGGTGTCTTGTACACAACATTTAGCATAAAAGACTTCCTCCAGGAAATGCATACTCAGAAAAGGAGGTGAGTTGGTCATGTAATGAGTGAGAGGGATAACAGACTGAAAGTTCAAGGGTTTCTCTGCTATCCACAAAAGGCTAAATAAAAGAGACCTAGATGAAAGTCTCCAGTTTGTTAAGTGGATCCTTTTTATAGCAAAATTATGGTGCAGACATTGGCAAAAGTTATACAGAATGAGAAGCTATCAATATGCCGTGATCCAGGTTTTTGGAGGGAGAAGGTAAATTAATGAGATTGTTAATTCATTGAATCACTGAAATATGACTAAAAAGACCAAACTCTTCTGCTCATTATTAGCATTCCTCCACAGTTTAATGCTACCTTATTTTTACAGACTCATCTTGCTCCATTCTCTTCCACATAATCTTTATTCAATTCGTTTTGGCATCTTGAATTCCTGCCCATCTTTTAAAGTCTAAATCAAATGTCATCTCTCTGTTAAGCTTCCTTTGGTCCACTCTGTGGATAATGGCCTCCTACCTCAAATCTTACAAAGTAATTTAATAATTTGTTGCTACCTCTCTGAAGCCCTCATCATATAATAATGACTATTATTATTATCTTGCCATGTTTTATTCCCCTAATAGATTCCAAGTACCATGGGACTGTTTTTTGTCTAACTTTTATATTTCCTCCATTGTCATCATAGGGCTTTGAATGCAAGAGTCACACAGATACTTATAGTGTAGGACATTACACTTATAGAAGAATCACAGAATCATGAGATGGAGCAAATTTAGAGACATCTACACTCCAAAGGTTCCCATGGATTATTTGTGCCTGACTTTTTGTCAGAGCTTTATGTGAGAGTTTTTTGAGTTTGTATTGGTCTAATCAGTCATAGTCAGGCACACTGTACCTTGACCTGAATATAGTAATGTAATTTTGGTCCTGTCTGAGAACAAAGGACAACAACCATCCAAACAGAAGAATCACAATTTGGTGTTCCAAAGAGTAATTAAAAAGAAGTGTGATTGATGTGTTATGAATGTACCAAATAAGATGTAGCCCTCAGAGTGAGAATCTTCCAGATGTGGCTTGTGCAAGGGTGAGGGCAACAAGACTATCTCTTGCCTTACTTTTTTTTTAAATAATTTTTTTAAATTAAAAAATATTTATTTATTTTTAGTTTTCAACATTCTCTTTTATAAGATTTTGAGTTCTAAAATTTCCTCCCTCCCTCCACTCTGTCCTCCCAAGATGGCATGCAATCTGATATAAGCTACTCATGTATGATCATATTAAATATATTTCCATATTAGTCATGTTAAAAAGAAGAATTAGAAACAAAGGGAAAAACCATGAGAAAGAAAACACACAAAAAAGGGAAAATAGTATGCTTCAGTCTGCATTCAGACTCCATGGTTCTTTTTCTGGATGTGGTTAGCATTTTCCATCATGAGTCTTTTGGAGTTGTCTTAGATCATTGCATTGCTCAGAAGAGTTAAGTCTAACAAAGTCAGTCATCGTACTATGTTACTGTTACTGTGTTGATGTTCTCCTGGGTTTGCTCACTTCACTCAGTATCAGTTCATGTCTTTCCATCTCCTGCCTTACTTTTGACACTACCACAGTATGAGTGCTGAGTAATCTTTATTTCATTTACAGGCATTTCTATGGGCCCACAATGAAGCTTGAAAAAAGAAGCATAGATTGTGGTCAAGTCTAACCCAAGTCCTTGGAGATTTTGATAATTATGAGTTCCTTTTCTTCCTTACACTGACATATTGAATGAAATTCAGTCAAACTGATAATGGGAGACTTCCAATGGTGAAATAACATGGGATCTCTCCTAAGGAATTTCCCTTCCACTTACTGTCTTTATCAGAGAGAGCGGAGTAAAACTAACACATTTTCACTGGTGACATCACAGGGGATTTAAACAGTCATTGCATTTATTAATTCAGTCAGCCAATCTGTCTATAATTTATTCACTCATCCTGCGTTTCATTCAGCACCTATGTTGTGTAAAGCTTTGAGTTAAATGCTGATAGGGACAAAAAGATAAATAAGATACAGTCCTGCCCTGAAGCATTCTAGTAGGAGATAAAAGACATGAACTGACTTCGAAAGAGCTGTGATTTCAACAGTATGGGAACTCACACCATGCCTTAGTGGAAAATTTTCATGAGGCTCAGTGACCAAAAATATTTATCCCCAAGTCTGCAACTTTCTGGTGATGACTCTTTCTGGACTCAGCCAGGCTGGCTCTTATATGCCAGACACACAGTCTGCTTGGCAGACCCAAACCTAGTTTGTCCTTTACTGGAATATCATCAAGAATTCAGAGTCCCTGTCACACAATCACAGAATCTTATACTGAAGGGGACTTTCAAGGCCATCTTGTCAAACTTCCACCTGAAAAGGAATCTCCTCTAAACACATTCTCAGTGACTGATTACCTCAACTATGCTTGAAGGGCTTTCCATGATTTCTTAGGCAGCTTATTCTGCTTTTGGACAGCTCTCATTGTTAGGAAGGTTTTTTTTTTGTCTTTTCATGGTGTCTAAATCTGTCTCCCATAAACTTCTAAACATTGCTCCTAATTATGCCCTATGGGACCAAGCAGGAGAAGGTTAATCACTCTTTCACTTGACAAAACTTCAAATACTTCATGTCTTTTCATTGCTTCTCTCTCTGTCTCTCTCTCAATCTCTCCTCTGTCTCTCTCTCTCTCTCTCTCTCTCTCTCTCTCTCTCTCTCTCTCTCT
>NW_027186418.1:3302361-3382124 GCF_028583685.1 Petaurus breviceps papuanus | reverse complement strand
CTCTCTCTCTCTCTCTCTCTCTCTCTCTCTCTCTCTCTCTCTCTCTCCACACACACACACACACACACACTTCTCTCTCTCTGCCTCTTACCTTCTTTCTTTCCTTCTTTCTGAGGAGGAACTCATTGTACTGTATTACACTGCTTCTATATGTCCTTATTGAAATATAGCTCTTAGAGTAGGACATAATTCTACAGATTTGGCAGAGGAATAGGGAAGCTATCATCTTCCTTGTTCTAGAAACTGACTTTCCATGAATACAGGGAAAGAGGTAAGTGGAGGAAAATGTAGTCAGTCAGTCAATAAGCATTTATTAAGTGCCTGCCACATGCCAGACACAACTGAGCACTGGAGATATAAATACAAGAAAAAATAAAGTTAGACTTTTCTATCAAGGAGCTTATATTCAAACGGGGGGAAGGCAACACATAAAAGTCATCTGAAAAGTGAAAGTGGGAAGGAAATATCTAAGTGGAGATATGGCAGAGAAGTCTGGATAATAAAAAGCAAAACCAGAAGAGGAATGCAGATGGACTTTTCCTTAAAATAGAGATTCCCGAGGAACTCATCAATAACAGAAGGGGACTAGAAGGATAGAGGGATATTCCATGATGAGAAGACCACAGGGTTCTAGTGAACATCCTGGGTCAGAAGGCAGCTGAGGCATTTGTCAATGTCCAGAGTAAGAAGCAGCCCCAGAAAAGGAATGTTTAGCTGAGGGGTGTATGGAGAGGTCTGGAAGTCCTGGGGGTACAATGGTAGGGTAGCTGGCATGGCACAGGGGTCCTTTGACTGAACAGTCTATGACAGTACCAGGGGTTCCTCCTACCACCTTGACTTCTAGGATAAGATCTATGATGGTCTGGGATCAGGGAAGGGAGTGAGAAGGGAAAGCACGGGGATCATGGTGTTCTGAGTATTTGTTTATCTAGATATACATCTGTATCCATGTCTATATCCATATCTATATTTATATCTATACCCATATTCATATCTATATAGTTATAGATGTTTATGTATATGCTTCTTATTTTATATGTGTATGTATATATCTGTATATATGATATATGTGGGATGTATAAAAGAAATATCCCATCCTAATGACTGTTAGAGAGATAGACAGATAGTAGATATTGGTATTAGCTATATCTATATTGAACAGCTAGGTGGCATAGTGGATGAAGTGCTGGGCCTGGAGTCAAGACTCATTTTCTGGAGTTCAAATGTGGCCTCAGACCTGAACAAGTGACTTAACCCTGTTTGCCTCAGTTTCCTCTTCTGTAAAATGAGCTGGAGAAGGAAACCACAAACCACTCTAGTATCTCTTCCAAGAAAACCCCAAATGGGGTCACAAAGAGATGGGCACAACTGAAATGATTGAACAACAGTAACTATATCATCTATCTCTATGTCCAAAGCCATTAGAATGTGATATATTTTATACATACAAGGTATGTGAAAAGTGTTATGAGAACAGATGATGAAGAGGGTCACTTCTATCTAAGACAGTAAATGAATAATTCCTGTCCCAATAGTGGCATATATGCAAGTTCTGATTCAATCTGTCTTTCTAAGTCTCTACATCTTGCTGTGGTCCTAGGACAACAACCATTCCATTGTTGGAGTAGATAAATCCATGCTGAAGGTTTCATAGTATCCCAGAGTCACAGATTTAGAGCTGGTCATCTAGTCCAACCTCCTTATTTTATAGATGAGGAAACTGAGACCTGAGAAGTCACACAGGACTAACTCCCAGAATCAGAATTTGCACTCAAGTCCTCTGACTCAAAATACAGAGTTCTTGATTTGTTTGTTTTTCCTTGCTAGTTCCCTTCTTCCTTTGTCCACCCTCTACCCTTTTTTAGCCATTGATTCAATTCTATTATCCCCTATTATCCCTGTTTGGCACCAGGCTATTTTTAGTTTAGCACTTTGACATACACTGGATGCTTTTGTTCTCTATGTGTGTATAAACACACTGTCATTTAGATGCAAAGAGGATGTTTATGACTCACTGTCAGCTGGACTTGCCTTTTGATCTGTCTTTCAAGCAATGGGATGGATTGACCAGAGCCATCTCAGGTCAATCTTTTGCACAACCCCTATCACAACCACTGTTGGCTTAAGTGCGGAAAGAGGTCAGTGATCACGAAGAAATGAATGAAGAAGTATTTATTAGCCTCTTACTATGTGCAAAGCATTGAGAATATGATTAGACAAGTAAGATGGTTCCTGCTCTCAAGGAGCTCACATTCTAATGGGGATCGGGAGTTGAGGGGACAGCACACAGGCAAGGTTCCAGCTGCAAGTAAGAGGGACAGTTCACATGGTTCTTAGGATATGGTAGGAAAGCATATGAAAATAATATATCTTTAATATAATTTCAATTCATAAAATCATGCCAGTGTCTGATGCCAAATTATCTGACAGTGCCAAGGGCCTTGATGACGAGAACTTCCTTTTCTGGGGCTTGGGTGCTCTTTCATGGATACAGCCTCCACAAAAACTGGAGAAGGAAATGGCAAATCACTCCAGTATCTTTGCCCAAAAAATTCCAAATAAGGTCACAAAGAGTTGGACATGACTGAAATGACTGAACAACAGCAGTATCTATATCATCTATCTCTGTGTTTAAACCTATTAGAAAGTGACGTATTTTATACACATAAGGCATGTGAAAAGTGTTAGGAGAACAGATGAGGAAGGGAGTTACTTCTATCTGAGGCAGTAAATGAATAATTCCTGTCCCAATTGTGCATTGCAGGCTGCATCCCAATGTGGGGTGGGGAGGATCACTTCAGAACCTGGGCTGGGAGTAGCATGTGTGATCTGGCAAGTTCTGCTATTCCCAAGGCTCTTGGGTTTAGGGTTCTGGCCTATCTATCAGGCTGAGGGGATTAAGGACAGAATTTTGTCGTCATGGTCCTAACTTCACATCAAACTAGTAGCCTTGGCTTCATCAACACTGCTGGAAACTAACAAAGACAATCAAACAAAGAGCTAATTAAAATCATAAAACATAGAATGTTGGAGTGAGGAGGGACCTTAGAATAAGAGATACAAGGTTAGACTTAGAGCTAGAAATGATTTTAGAAATTATATGGTTCTATCCCTTTATTTTACAGATGAGAAAACAGACCTGAAGTAGGGAAATGACTTATCCAAAGTCACACAGCTAGACACTGGCAGAGCTGGGATTTGAACCTAAGTTCTCTGACTCTAAGTTTATGAGTTGTGTACCTATTAACATGCTGCCTTCCCATAGAATGTGAAAGTTGAAGGAGTCTTTAATATTCTCTAGTCTAACACCCTCTCCCCCACCCTTTTTTGGGGGGATAAGTTGTCTGACTCTGTGATTTCATAGAAGTGGGGAAATTCTAGGGCAGCTGGGTGGTGCAGTAGAGTACTGAGTTCAAATATGGTGTCAGCCACTAGTGTGACTGCTGGAAAGTCATTTAATCCCATTTGCCTCAGTTTTCCCATCTGTAAGATGAGCTAGAGAAGAAAATGGCAAACCACTCCGGTATTTTTGCAAAGAAAAATCTAAATGGTGTCATGAAAACAACTAAACAGAGAGGAACAATGAGGGTAAATTCTAATGTTTAAATTTCCTCAGTTGAAGGACACAAACAACTCTTACCCTTTATAAAGGGAATTGCCTTGGGCACTGAGACATTAAATGAGCTGCCCCAGATCATTTAGCTTAATAAATCAGAGGTAGGATTTGAACAAAGATTTTTCTAATTCCAGGGCTGTCCCTCTTTCTATTACACTAGGCTACTTCTCCCCTCATTTTATAGATGGAGAAACTAAAGTTCAGTAGGAATTGAATTGAACTGTTGCAAGAAAGTGTCTCTCTTATGGACTTGGAGCATTCCCAATAACTGTTTCTCTCCCAGGGGCAACTAGTTCAATCTAATAATTTTCTTTTTCCAGTCTTTGTTTTTGAAAGATTCAACGGAGATGTGAAGTGTTTTCATCAGCTAGGTTTTTTTTTTATTCTTTTGTGTCAGAAAAAATGCAAAGAACTTCATTCATTATTACATACTGGTGGGAAAAAAAGAGTATATCAAATGCAAAAGAAACAGGAACACTGTGAAACTAGGCGGTGAAATCTGATCAAGGCCATCCGGTTCCAGAGACACAGTGGAGTCATTGAAGTCAGTGACTCTTCATTTGGCGAACCGTTTGATTCTGGTAATGCTCCCCTTTAGGGGAAGCTGATGAATTCATTAGCCCATCAGTCAGGCAACAAATATTTGCAGGCCTACTCCACATGAAGGGAAAGAAAACTACAAAATACTAATGTGAGAGATTCATTATTATAGTTGAACCTCAAAGAGACAAGATAGAATGTAAGTTTCTTGAGGTAAGGGACTTTTTTGTTTTTTGTTTTTGTTACCCCCAGTGCCTAAGACACATAAGGTGCTTAAAACATACTTGTTGTTATGTATGTACAAAGGTAGGGCAATTGGGGTTAAGTGACTTGCCCAAGGTCACACAGCTAGTTTTTGTGTTAAGTGTCTGAGGCCAGATTAGAACTCAGGTTCTCCTGACTCCAGGGCTGGTGCTCTATTCACTCCACTACCTAGAAGCCCTGTTAGATTTTTCTCATAAAAAACATGGTGCCTTCTAAGGCCTCTTCTAGCTCTGACATTCTGTCATTCAAGGAGGCAGTGCTAGATGTTATAAAGAACACTGGCCTAGGAATAACAAGTCCTGGATTCTAGTCCTAGGCCGGTCACTTACTCACTGTGTGTTGTTAGACAAGTTAACACCTCCATCTTGCCCCTTAGTTTCCTCATCCTTAAAATGGAAGGTTGATTTCAGAACTTCTTAGACTTTTTCGACTCATGTCCCCATCAGCACTTCTTACTGCCCCACCCACAATTTAAGAAGGGCTGGATTAGATGATCTCTAAGACCCTTTTCAGTTTTGACCAGTAGTTTTTAGGTGTCTTGACTGGGCTACTTTAAATAGGAGTTAACACTTAAATACCTGTTTTAAGAAGGGAGTCAGGGAAGAAGGAAGGGAGGAAGGAAGGAAGGAAGGAAGGAAGGAAGGAAGGAAGGAAGGAAGGAAGGAAGGAGAAGAAGGAAGGAAGGAAGGAAAGAAAGAAGGAAGAAAGGTAGGGAGGAAGGAAGAGAGGGAGGAAGGGAGGAAAGGAGGGAGGGAGGAAGGAAAGGAGGAAGGGAGGAAGGAAGGAAGAAAAGGAAGAAGGAAGGGAAGAAAAGAGGAAACACAGATTGATTAAGCATTTCTTATGTGCGGACACTGTGCAAAGTACTTTACAAATATTGTCTCATTTGATCCCAATAACAATCCTGGGAAGTAAGTGTTATTATTATCACCATTTGACAGTTGAGGAAACTGAAGCAGAGGTTAAGTAACTTGCTTGATATCACACCTCTTATAAGTGTCTGTGATTAGGTTTGAACTCAGATCTTCCTGACTGGAGGCCCAGCACTTCATCTGCTTTACCACCTAACTGCCTTCAGATCTCTCACATTTGTGTAAAATTTCTAGTCTTATTTCATGTCATGAACTGACCACCATTTTCTTCCAACTAGTAAAGTAAAATATATATTATTTAATCATTTAAGTGTCTTTGTTTTAAAGTATCTTTGAAATGTGAGTTGTTACTGTTTTTCTTACTATGTGCCAAGCACTAGAAAGAGGGTCATTGTGCTCTCCTGAGTTTGCCAGGGCCATTATTTCAGCATGGTTTCTGACAGAATAACATTTTGATTTTTCTATTATAGGCAAGAAGTAAATCCCTTAAGTGGTAAAAGGACATAATATTTTATAAACTAATTAAAATTTTACTCTAAGTGGGCACTGGAAAAATATGCTATCCTTTGGGCATATTGTCAGTATAAATGTTTTGCTGTTATGAGCTACGTAGAATAGATACTCAATAAATATTTATTTATTGATTAATTATTTGTCCCTCAGCGAAGAGGAACTAGGAAATGAGGATCATAGGATCATAAGTTGAGAACTAGGTAGGAGCTCAGTGGACATAAAATCCAGCGTTTTACTTTTACAGATGGAGAAAATGAGGTCCAGAAAGGTTAAGTGGTTTGTCCAAGGGTACACAGAATATAAGAGGGAAAGTTGGCATACATGAAATAATTTTTTTTGAGAGGTGAAGGCACTTAACTGGGGCTAAGTGACTTGCCTAAGATCACACAGCTAGTAAGTATCAAATGTCTGAGGCCACATTTGAACTCAGGTCCTCCTGACTTCCAGGCCAACACTCTATTCACTGCACTACCTACCTGCCCCTTGAAATATACTTCTTAAAGTCTAAGGAAAGACTTTTAATGAAATCTCCTACTAGACTATTGCAGTGAATAGAGCATCAGGCCTGAAGTCAGGAAGACCTGAATTCAAATCTGGTCTCAGACACTTACTAGCTGTGTGACTCTGGGCAAGTCACTTAACCCTGTTTGCCTCAGTTTCCTCATCTATAAAATGAGCTGGAGAAGGAAATGGCAAACCACTACAGTATCTGCCAAGAAAACCCCAATCCGTGTCACAGAGAGTCTGACACAATTGAATTGACCCAGCAACAACAGCAAGCAACACTGTTGAGGGCAGGTATTTCATCTTATTTATCTGTTTGGCACTCTTCTCTGGAATAGTGTCCCACTGTGCACTTTCAGTCATGCTTTACTGTCCCAGAGCATAGCAGTTTTCTAATTTTGTAGGATGGGGCTACTTTGTGGTCTGTTCATGAGTAACCACCAGTGCGTTTCTTTGATAAAACCAGAATTCTCCTATTTCCCATAATTGGGATTAGTTTTCCCCAAAGGCAGCACATTTGTCTCTGGGACTTGATTGGCCCCTCACTCCCTTAATTCTGGTCACATGATGACATAAAATAATCCACCCTAATAGAGTCAAGCCCCTTTGATTTGTCAGATGTCTGAATGGTGAGCTACAGGCTCTGGCAACCCCCTCGAACTCTGATTGAATCTTCCCATTTAATGAGGCATTTGTCTGAGGCCATAGGCCTTGTCTTATAGCTCCTTCCAAATCTGTGTTACTAGCCTAGCCGTCCATTGTCCAGCTAGCTTCTACCCTTGATCCTCCTCTTACCCTTAGACTAGCCTAGCCCTCCATTGTCTGTCATCTCCTGTAGCCTCCAGCTACTTTCCACCCTTAATCTCTCATTACTGGAGTTTGAGCTCTCATACTCCTCCTGAAGACCCTCCCCAAATTCCTCCTCTAGACCACTCCTAGATTCTGCCCACAACCTTTCTATATATAAGACCCCATCTTGCCTCCATGAAAAAGATAGCCAGAGAATTATCTAGGCAGACTCACTCTGTGTTAGATGATTCTGGCCCATTTGTCCAATACAAGCATAATAGGTACTGAGACTCCTTAAGAGTCTACCCATTAAGGTGAATCTTTAATAAACTTTGCTTTTCTTTGGCTGAGAGAAGACTTGAGTCGAATTCTTTTGGCAGGACCCAGTGTGTTGGTATTTTGAGGTCTCAAGCACCCCTAAACTCCAAAACCTCAATACAATGACTTGTAATTGCCTATTTTGTCCCAATATTGAACCTAAACATGATGTTAATGTTAAGCCTGCCCCTAACACTGACATTTTTGGCAGGTTAGAATGAGATGAGATGGTCTTAGAGCTCACATCTTGGTTGAACTGAAGGAAGAGAGTTGCAAATGTGGAAGGTACAATGTTAGTGAAGCACACATGTGGCAGACAACTCAGAACAACTCTGCAATTATTGCAGGACCTGGAAGTCCTTCCTCTCTCAGTAGAATCATAACCTACAGCCCCTTGCATTCAGTTTTCTACTAGGTAGGTTTTTCCTCCAGACCCCTAGGGTATCTTTTTCTCACTCTTGATTGCTGGGGCTAGCTCCTTGTAGCTGCTTCTTTTCTGGACATCTCATTGTTTCCATGACTGTCTGGAGAACCTGCCTCCTGATAAATACTGTATTTCCTACAAGTTCCAATAGATCTCTTCCAAAACTATATGTTCAATGGAGAAGGGGGAGAGGAGAGAGAACTTCTTCAACCTTATTGGAGTCTCCTCTCCATGTAGCTCTTACCTTGAAATGACTCTAATTTGAACTACTTCAGACTGACTTCAAGCTCCCCAGGATTTAAGGGTTTAAAATCCCTAAAGGTGAAGTTAGTTTGTTATAATAACAATAGTGGTAATAATAATAATACTATACATATATTAAAGCGTAAAACTCCATTAAGACTTTTGGGACATCCAGTTTGCAAAGCACTTTTTGTAAATATGTCATTTTGTTCTCACAACAACCCTGGGAGGTAGGTACTGTTATTATGCCCATTTTGGGTATGAGTAGATGAGTAAACTAAAGCAGAAAGAGGTTAAGTGACTTGCCCAAGGTCATCCAACTCTAATGCTTCTCCCAGAATAAGCTCATCACTTCTAATCTTATCATCCCTGATTGATGCCACCTCCTTCAGCCTTCTCTCTCCTTTGATTGGAGGGTAGAATATAAAATTCCTCCCATTCAGATTCCTCTTACTTAATGGAGGGAAGAAACTGGACTCAGTTTCCTCTATTCTGCATCTGCTGCCCTCAGGGTGTTCAACTCCATGGAACAAGATGCCTGCCTTTGGTATCCCCAAGGTCACCACCCCCTCCCCACTTTCCTTCCTCCTTTTGTGTTGTCTCCTCCCTTAGATAGCATGCTCCTAGAGGACAGGAACTACTATTTTTTTTAAATCACTAATTGTATCCTCAGTTCTTAGCTCTGTGCCTGATCAGTGGTAGATGCTTAATAAATGTTTATTGGATTACAGTATGTGAGGTCAGGTTTGACTCTATATCCAGTGCTCCAACCGCTGTGCCACCTATCTGCCAATCTTTTGTTACCTTTGAAAGGCTTTCGTGTGGTAGAGGGGTGAAGCTGCTATCTTTTGCCACTGAAGGAACACCCCCTCCCCCCCCAAAAAAAAACTATGAGCAATGGATAGAAGTAGCAAAGAGTTAAGTTTAGGCTCCATGTGGGAGAAAGTCCTATTAAAGTAGAGCTGCAGCAAAATGGAATGGGCTGCCTTGGGAGGCACTGGACACTCCCTGACCAAAAGCAGAGAGAGGGCCCTTGACCAGTTGTCACTTATGTTATAAGAAATCTTGGTCATTTAGACTGGGCTGGATGGCCAAGTAGGACAATTTGTTATTCTGTGATCTTATGCTCCTAGTTGCCTCTTACTTTGGCTGAGTCTTCACTGGGCCTCAGTTTCTTGATCTGAAAAATGGAAATATTGAACTAGATCCATCGTAGGCCGCTTTCACTTCTGACCTCTTGTGGCTCAGGAGTCTAAGGTTCCTTCTGGCTCTGATGTTCTATGATTTCTGAGGCTCCTTCAAGCTCTGATATTTTACCTTCTGTAATTATAAAGTCCCTTCCAGCTCTGACATTCTTTGTTTTATGGCATGAAGGTCCTTTCCAGCTCAGGCATTCTATGATTTTATGAATTTATATATCCCAAGATGACTGGGATACTAGGTGTGAAAGAGGCTAGAATCAAGCACTACAGTCATACAACTGGCATTATATGAGAGAAACTAAGGAGTCAAACAGACTTCTTAACAAGGGATCAGGTGGTTTAAAGCCATGGCTTAGAGATCAGTGGGATTTAGAAAAAGGTCACAGGAGAAAATCTTGGAGTTCAGGTTGAAGACCTCTGGCTTGGTTCCAAAGAAGAGCTAATGCACAGGAAAGCTGTAGTAGTCTACGAGGTCTAAGGCCTGGGCAAGGATCCTTTTCAGGACCATGCATTTCTTAAAATGGGGTCATTTAGGAAGGAAAGACTGCATGAACACCCAGAAGGGTCTAGGCACTGCCACGTCCTTGGAATGTATTGAGACCAGTTCCCCTAACAAAAATGACTTAGTGTAAATATTTATATTTATCATATTTGATAAATTTGTATTTGTATCTATGTGTGAGGGGCTTGGGGTTCTTTGTTCCTATGAGATGAAGTCACCTCAAGGCTTGTGAGGAAGGCCTCTTTCATTCAGATCTCATCGATCTGACTCATGTAACATCTCTCTTTTCCATCCTGTCCTCTCTATTCTCATTGCGCTGCCTTAATATAGGAGTTCATTACCATTCACTTCAACCATTGAAATAAATTTTTACAGGTCTTCTCAATCACTTGGTTCTCTATTTTAGTCTTCATACTGCTGTAAAAAGAATCTTTCAAATGTATCCAATGGGTCACGTCATTTTTTTGTTCAAAAGAACACTTCTTTATTATATGTTGAGGAAAATTCAGACTGAGCCTGGTATTCAAAGGATGATAGATTTAAAGGCTATTAAGTGTAATCTCCTTATTTTATAGAAAGGGAACCTGAGAGCCAGAAAAGTTAGATGAGTTGCCCAGGGTCACAGAGCAGTATTTGGGCCCAAGTCCTTCTGGCTCCAAGTCCACTCCACCATGATGCCTCAAGACCCTCCAAAATCTGATGTCATCCTAACCTTTCCAGATATACCTCATACTATGTACAATCCACATACACTACCCTCTAGTCAAACTGGACTGTGCTCATGCTTGCCTCCGTCCCTTTCCTCACACCATTCTCTATAATTGGAATGCTTTCTCCTCATTCCTACAAGAACTGTTTTTATTGATATCTGGTCCATCTTTCAATGCCTTGCTTAACTGCCACCTCCTCTGAGAACCCCATTTGATAATGACCTTACTCACCTTGTACTTTGCAGGATACTTTGCTCCCACTTCTCCTGGGCATTTATGTTTTATTTTTATTATATTTATCTATGTTGTCCTGTAGGTATCTTTGCTCAATGACACACTCAACCATTAATCAGGTCACCTGATAAGGAGATACCAAAAGTGTTAGCCATATCATGTAGGATATCTTGAACAAAACCCAAATAAAAAAGGAACTCATTAACCATGAGGATCTGCAAAAGTTTTATTGATAGATGATATTATGTTGATTGCGTTAAACCCCAGAATACTCCAGGGTTTTCTCAATTAAATTCACCCCTATTCAGAAGTTGTCAGTCTGGCCATCCACATTTCTCAGCTTAGGACATGCAGCTCTAGAGAAAGATCATTGATCAAGTCCCTTAATATATATACCATGGACTTGTAGCAGCAAGCACCCCAAGCGTCCCCAGGGTTTGCGGACAGCACAGGTTCTTGGATCTGCTTTGTTAAAGGAAAGCAACTCAAAATGGGTTAACAAGCTTACTTTAATCAGTCAAATATGTATTGTTCACCTAGCTCAGGGGAAAAAGGCCAGCACCCAGAACTTCAGAGTATACAGACAGAATTATCAAGACAGAGAAACAGATCAAGTAGACAGCTTTCCAAATTGTCCAACCATTACATCATCCATACCAAATCAACATCTGGGTTTTTCAAAGGGGGGGGGCTCTCAACAACCAGCTTCCCAGAGTTTCATCTGATCAAATCACAGAACACTTCTCAAAGTGAGCCCCCAAAACAAAGCCTCACATCAGGGCTTATATAGCCTTCTTCTGGCTCAGAGAATGTAACAACCTTATTGACCCACTGGCCAATCAAAAAGTATCTACTGAAAAACAAGCCTCCTACCCCAGGCTCCAGGGGCACTTTAGCCTAGGGGCAGGGAAGATCTTAAAAATTTACATTCCCATTACAACAGGTATTGCAGGCAGTTAATGTCCTGGGCCTAGAGCTGAATATGAGGACAAAGATCGATAATGAATGATCCCAAACTTCTCACTGTCACAAAGGCCATATTGGCTATAAAGTCAATATTTTTTTTTTTCTGGTGATGCCATATTGCAATGTCTGAGATTTGGAACTGGAGAGGACATTAAAGACTATCTAGTCCAAACTTTTCCTTTTATAAATGAGAAAACAGAGATTCACAGAAGTTACTTAAGGCTTCTTAAAGAAATCTTGAGACTACTTAAGATTCACAGAAGTTACAAAAGAAGACTTACTCAATATCATAAATGATTGATTCAGGATTTGAACTTGGGTTCTGGGATGCCAAATCTACTTTCTATTCTACCATATGTGAAAAATGTATTTTCAGAAAAACACAAATTGGAGATGACTCAATGTAAAGATGGTGAATATAAACAGGTTAGAATATGTTACCATCATTCATTTGTGACATAGCCTAGGTCCCCCTACCCTGTCTCCCCTAGGCATATGCATCACTTCCCTTTTGTCATTAATTGCATTCACATCCAAGATCTGTATGCATTGGCTTCTTACCAGACATTCACTTTTTCTATGAGGAGACTTCTGGGGTCTCAGAATTGTGCCCATTAAATATTCATATTTGCCAAGTTTTGACCATCAGAGATCCCCCACTGCTATAGTTTTTCCATATGGATCACTCCATAGTCCAGGATCTGCAACTTTTTCATCTAGCTACATGTGAAAGTGTCCCCCATCTTTGTCTTTGCCAGCCTGTGTGTAATATAAAACAAGAATTAGCTCTAAGGATCCATTCATGGATGCTCTTCCTCCCACATGGACTCAATTGGTTGTGAGGATTGGCAGTTGGAGTCTCTTTCTACATTCTCTCCCTTTGTCATCAGCTCCATACTCTTGGTGCATATTGAGTGTGGGTCACATGTGCTGGCCTTAGCTCGTGCTATTCTTCACTCGTTCAGCATTCCAGCAAAACTATACTAACTTCTCCATCTTTTGTGCATGCTGATGTTTCACATACACAGCCAATTTATGCTCTATTCTTTCTCTTGCATCCAGGTTAATCCAACATGTACTTCACACTTGGTCATAAAAGAGTCAAATCTCACCACTATAGCAACAGATACAATCACTTACACCTAGAGAACTACCGTAATGTAGTAGATAGAGAGAACTGACCTCGGAGCCAGCAAGCCCTGAGTGTGAATCCTACTGACATTTACAAGCTATGTAACTCTGGGCAAGCCATTTAGTCTCAGTTTCCTCACCTATAATATAGGGATAATAATAGCACCTACCTCACCGGATTGTTGTGAAAATCAAATGAGATATCACATGTAGAACACTTTTCAGGCCTTAAAGAACTATATAAATACAAGTCATTATTATTATTATTATTATTGTTACTCTTTTAATAGCTTTTTTTTGGGGGGGGGCAGTCCCTGCATAGTCTTGTGCCTTCCCCTAAGATTTTTACCTTTACAATTTATTTGCAAGAATAAACATAAAAGATACCATTAAGGAACCAGAAAATGAGATAGGCTGGTCTTGAAATAAAAGTGAGGATGAAATGGCATCCATGAAACGTCCAAAGTACCAGAGGAAGGCCTTCAGCCTTCTAGGCAGCTCCTCTATGGATTATTTTTAAAAAACAACATTTTTTTTAGCATTTTTATTTAAAGTTTTGAGTTCCAAAGTATGTCCTCCCTTCCCCTTCCCTGAGATGGTAAGCAATCAGATTTAGGTTAGACGTGCAATTATTTAAAACATTTCCATATTAGTTATTTTGTACAAGAAGATTCAAATAAAAGAAAAAAAAAGAAAGAATGAAAAATAGCATGCTTCAGTCTGTATTCAATCAATATCAGTTCTTTCTCTGGAGACAGATAGTATACTTCATCATTAGTCCTTTGGGATTTTCTTGTAGCATTGTATTGCCGAGAATAACTAAGTCATTCGCAGTTCTTCAATGAACATGCTGTTACAGTGTATGACGTTCTCCTGGTTCTGTTCACTTCACAATTCATGTGCAAATATTTCCAGTTTTTTTTTTCTGAAATCATCTTGCTTGTCATTTCTTACAGCACAATAATATTCCCTTACAATCATACACCACAGCTTATTTAACCATTCCCCAATTGATGGGCATCCCTTTGATGTTATGGATTACTTTTTAGAAAAAGCATGAGCAAATATCACACAGAATGAGGCAGCCTGGAAGATCTTTGATATGCACTAATATATATGCACTGATGAGATTATTGAACCATTGTAGTCTTGAAGTATAGTTCCCTCTTGAAGTATGTCTCCTAGTCTCCTATCATGAACTGAGCTTCATGGAGGAAGGGGCATGTCATATTCAATCTTTGTATCTTCCACAATGCCTAGAACAATGTGTCTATTGTGTGTTTAATGTAATAAGTACAGGGTGGGTCTTTAATATGTTTGTTGAAATTGATCTGTCAACTTCAGGGCCTGAAATCCCTTGTGGGGAAAAAAATGACTTTTATGGTGAAATTGCCTAGAAAAGGGGAAAACAAAAGAAAAGGAATCCAGACTCTTTTCCTACAGTAGTTTCTTTCAGCCTTCAGGTTACTCTGGACTCTTGCTGCTCCTGCTGGGTTGGCTTCTTTTCAAAGAAAGGCTCCCTGTTTATCACCCTGTGATCACTCCCTTTGGCCAAAATTCTCTTCTAAGCATTCCCAGAGGCATTTTGGGACAGCTGTCCTGGTGTGGCTCTGCCTGCTGAAGTGACTTAGGGACCTATTAAGTTTTCCTTTATTTTATTTTTATTTTTTTGACAGATATTCCTGGCTAGACATGAAAGACAATATTAAAATTGTCCACTTCCTTCAGGCAGCTTACCAAGATTAAAGGAGACTAAGTGTAGTAAAACCTTTCTTTTCAGCATACCACAAACCCTCCCTCAATCTTACAGAGATAGATAGGTGCAAATTCCATTACTGATAAGTATTCTAGGCCTTCCTCAGACTGATTGTACAATTCTTTTTCTGCTTCAACCCATACAATTCTCCTCAATGTACAAATTATATTACTCTAAGATCCTATTTCCTTCCCTGTGGCTCCCCCTACCCCAACTCTGGCATTTTCCTGTCTCCATTTCTTTGATCATGCTATTCCTTGGCTTATAATAACTTATATTCCCATTTATCTCCTATTGGATTCCTGTCCATTTATCAAATCCCAAATCCAATGCCAGGAAACTCTCTCTTAATTTATGCCCCATCCCTACCACAGTAAGTACTGAATGACTTTTCATTTAGTGTTTGGTTTGTACCTCTTTCACGTACTATATTTACCAAGCATTTTTACATGTTTACCATATGGGCAGCTAGGTGGCACAGTGGGTAGGGTGTTGGGCTTGGAGTCAGGAAGACTCATCTTCTTGAGTTCAAATTTGACTTCAGACACTTACTAGCTGTGTGACCCTGAGCAAGCCACTTAACCCTATGTGCCTCAGTTTCCTTATCTGTAAAATGAACTAGAGAAGGAAATGGCAAACCACTCCAATATGTTTGCCAAGAAAACCCCAAATAGGGTCACAAAAGAGTCACTGAAATAACTGAACAACAACAAATTTAACATGCATTGCCTGTGGTGTGTGTATCATATCTATATTCCTTGTGCCACATCCCCCCCCCCCCCAACCCCTGTAAGGAAACATTATGTCTCCCTCAGCCTAGGACTCCACATAGTAGGCCTTTAACAAGTATTTATTGAACTACATTGAGTTCAGTTGAGAGCTGAGATGAGCAGAGAGCCAGGCTTCTTAAAAGTTCAGGCTGGGTTAAGCTGGACTGTCTATTTTACCCAGTGGCAACCCACTCACCCTCATGTGAACTATGGCAGGAAGCAATCAGTAGGAACAGGATAAATTAGCAAGCCAGCAGGAAAGCCAAGGCCTGTGCTGATTTATGGTGGGTAAATTCTTTAGTAATCCTATTGATAGAATCCTTCAAAACATCTGTTCACAATGCTACAGTATCTCAGATTGGCTGTGCTATTCACTTAGGCTAAAAACCACACCTATTTTAAGCATGTTTCTTATTTTCATAGGCACTATGGGGAGCATGATTTATGGAGATCTGCCCTATTCCAACACTTCCGTTGTGGCATGGCAACTTTCCATGAAAATGCAGGGAGAAAATATAGGCCAAGGGAGAGGTTCCCACCATCCTCCTATTGATTGGGCTTGAAGGTTCAGTTGTCTTTGATTCCTTCCCCTCCCTAAGCCTGGACATTTAACCAGTACTCAAGGCTTGTCCTCTCGTCTGCCATACTATGTTTCCCATCAGTCTTCTTGCTACCCACACTGCCTCTGCTGTGTCCGTGTGTTCCAAAGTTCATTTCTAATAATATAACATTCTGGAAAGAAGCGCAGGTCAATTTAGGAATGGTCTGACTGCTTTTACAGACCCCTCAGAATCATGTGGATGGAAAGACCAAATTCAATCTCAGTTCAATTTGATTCAGCACTCATTTAGCAGGGCCATGTACTAAGTCCTGGGGAAGTTGTATTCTGCTTGTCCCCAGAAGACAGAACTTAGGGATAGTGGGTGAAAGCTGCAAAGAACGAATGAAAAATCTATTTAGTTCTTTGTTATGTGTTGCTTAGCCCCTATGCTAAGCGTTAGGGGCACAAATGTAAGAAAATCTCAGTTCTTAAAGAGCTCAGTACCTATTACCTTGACCATTGTAACAGCCTCTGATTGAATTTCCTTAGTTTCTCTTCTCTCTGCTGGCAAAATAGCCTTCTTAATACATATGTGTGATAAATATTAATCCTCAGATTTATGCGGGGAAAATAGAAGCTCATTAATTTGGAATGATGCTTCCCATCCCAGTTCTAGTTTACTTTATCTCATTCTGTTCTTGACTTATTCTAAAATAGTAACTTGTTTCTCTTTTGGCCAGCAATCTTCAGGGTCTTGCCCTCCCAGTTGGATTTTTTTTTTTAAATTAAAGGGGCCATCCCTTGAAGAAGCCTTTTCACTGAATGGGCATTATTTCACTCAAAGTGAGAACCTGAAAAGGTCTTAGCCTAAAAGGGCCAGGGTCTCCCAATGCATCCTGGGCCATCTCCAGTCCTCCTGATGAATATCTTTCCACTGGACCCAGATGGCTCTGGAGGAGAAAGTCAGGCTGGTGACCTTGCACAGCCCTCCCTCACTAAAATCCAAGGCAACTGCAAGTCATGTCATCATTCCCTGATGTCATTTTAGAGAAATCATTCATCAGTAAGATGGAGAATCAAGGACTAACACAACAATTCCAGGCAAATGTGATTAATACTTTCTCCAGCCTGTGAGGTTTCACCCAGAATTCTCCTCTCCCTCCCACTTCTCCCGTCCCCCCAACTCTCTATCATATCTGCAAAGCCTGCATTCCTTATCTCTACTTGTTGACATCTTTTCCTTCCTCCAACGATCAGTATAGATGCCATCTTTCCAGGAAGTCTTTTCTTATCTCTCAAGTTAAAGATAATCTCCCCCTTCTCAAATTTTCTTAGAAGACATCATTAATATCTCAGAATTAACAAATCACAGACTTGGGAGGGACTTCAGAAGGCATCTAGTAAAGCCTGTACAGGAACTGGTATCTTCTTAATATGTTTATATAGAATATATTTTTTTTAATTAACAAGCATTTATTTTCTCTCCCTCTTCCTATACCTCCACTATCTTGAAGAAAGAAAAAGGAAAACAAAACCCTGCAAAGTAAATTCCAAAGTTGACCATATTTAAAAATGCACACCTGCCGCAGATGAGTTCTCTCTTGTCAGGAGGTAGGTAGAATATTTCATTATGGATCTCAAGTTAATTAAAGTGTTTCAAAATTGTTCTCTTTTAAAGTTATAGAATAAATTGTTATAGAACAACATAGTTATTCTAAAAATGTATATTAAATTCTTAAAGAATAAAAGTTCTCTTGGTTCTGATCACTTCATTATGTGTCAGTTAATTCAAGTCCTTTCAAGTTTCTCTGGAATTTTATCCTTCATAATTTTTATAGTACAATTATCTCATTACATTCATATATCATAATATGCTCAGTCATTTTTCAATTGATGGTTCCTTCCATACCCAGTTTTAGTTCTTTGTGACTACAAATAGAGCAGCTATAAAAATTTTTGTATATATTGAACATTTTCCTTTTTCTTTGGTCTCTTTGGCTCTTTGGGGTGTAATAGAAGTATCACTGGATTGACATCTCCTTAATAATGATCCTGAGAAATAGTCATCCAGTCTCTACCTGAGAAGGGCAAGATCTCCAGGGAGAGGAAACCCATCACTTCCTAAGACAGCTCATTCCACTTTTGGATAGGCATAGGTTTTAAGGATTTTTTTTTTAATTCACAGATACAAAATCTGCTTCTCTACAACTTGATGCTTTTAGTTCTGCTCTAGAGAGTCATATAAAACACTAACTTTTTCCAACATGATAAAGTAAATCCTTTTGCTCTTTCCACATTTTATATTTTATCTTTTTATTTGTATATGTGTCTTATCTCTCTACTTAACTATAAGCTCCTTGAAGCCAGAGACTGAGTCATGTTACATGTTACATGTTCAATTTTCCCTAGTGCTTAGCATAAGATTCTGATAAATATGTGTTGAATCAAATTAAATTTAGAATGAAATTGGTCTTTCCCCTGTAGGAGTCTGAGGGGTCTGTAAAATCAGTCAGACTATTGGTTAATTGACTTATGGCTCTCTCTAGAAAGTTATATTATTAGAAATGAACTCTGGAACACATAGACACCGTTCAGAGATGATTGATGCCAAAATTCTAACATAAATGGCTCAGAGGGCAGAATGGTTGGGCCAGGGTTGGATCTATATCAATAAGCTATCTGGCCTTTCCATTTTAGAGCAATCATTCATCAGTAAGATGGAAACTACTTTGAGACCACATGGAGAATATTGGCCTTGAATTAACATAAACAAGAATATTTCAGAAGGAAAATCTTACTTTGACTTGTTGCCCAGTTCTGATAGGCCCATGTTGTGTGTTAATCAATCATTCAAATGTGGGGTTTGCAACCTAGATGGGGAGACAAGATGTAAACACATAAAAAGGAAATGTAGTGCAATTCAAGAGAGCTGAAGTCATGAGACCTGGATTCCAGTCCAGGACCTACCACTAACTCACTTTATGGCTAAGTCCCATTCCTTCTCTAGGCCTCAGTTTCATAATCTGGAAATCAGGTGAGTCATTTCAAATTCCAGTATAGTTCTGACATTCTGTGTTCTGTGTCTGAGGCCTCTTCTAACTCTGACATTTTGTGACTTTATAATTTCAACAGAATCTAACATAAGAGGCACTATGATATAGTGGAAAGGACATCCATCTTGCATTAAGTTAGCCTAGGTTCAAATCCTTGCTCAAATACTGCTTAACTATGTGACTTCAGGCAAGTCACTTAACTACACTGAATCTTAGTTTCTTAATTTGTAAAATGGAGATGAAAATACTATTTCATATGATTGATGATGGGCCGTACTTTGTAAATCTTGAAGTGTTATTGAACTGTGAGGTACTGAGAATACCAGGCAAGGCTGTGCTTAAAATATCTCAAATTGATTTAGGAGAGCCTACAGTTAAATTTTCAGTATGAGCTGAAAATGATACCTCAAAAATCTGCAAACACGGGTTGATTATTTTACTAATTTCGTAGACTTAAAAAAATGATGAAGAAAATGTTAATAATAAAGTTTAAACTTAAAAGTGTGTCTGTCATGTATAGTTTTTTTTCCCCCAGAGAGGAAGTTATTTTAAAAAAAAATTATTTTTTTGGAGGGAAATTGGGGTTAAGTGACTTACCCAAAGTCACACAGCTAGTAAGTGTGTCAAGTGTCTGAGGCCGGATTTTAACTCAGGTCCTCCTGATTCCAGGGCCAGTGTATTCACTGCGCCACCTAGCCGCCCCAAGAGAAGAAGTTATTAAAAATTGACCAGCACATTGCCACCACAACGCCATCTATGTTAAGGGCCCAATGAAAGGTATAGATCTGAATTCTTTATATGGAAGTTTGACATAGGGAGAGGTTGGAATGATGATGGAGGGTTTCATACAGAAGGTAACTCTTGAGCTGGATTGTGGTATATTCTGCATTAAAAGTTGCTTAGTTGTTTTTCAGATGTATATATCATCTCTTCATGACCCCATTTGGGGTTTTCTAGGCAGAGATACTGGAGTGGTTTGCCATTTCCTTCTCTAGCTTGTTTTATGTATGAGGAGACTGAGACAAACAAGGTTGAGTGACTTGGCCAGGGTCACTTATCTAGTAAGTTTCTGAGGTCAGATTTGAACTCAAGAAGAATTTCAGAACAAGAAAGACATTAAAGATCATTTAATCCAAGTCTCTCCAAAGAAATGAGATCTAAAGCAGAAACACAATGATGTAATTAAAATATCTTCTCTCTCATTCATTCATTCATTCATTATGATTCAGCAAAAATTATGAAGGGCTTCTATGTGTTACGTCCTATGATCAGTTCTGAGGATAGAAAGATGAAAAATAACTCTGTACTTGTCCCTGTGAAGGGCACAGTCTAATAGAGAGGATATAATATGTGCACAAATATATGATATAAAGCAGGATATGATGAGGCAAAAGGAGATCTAGAAAAAAATACTTTTTTTAAGAAATTGCTTTCAGTCGAAAGGACTTTATATGAATTGAATTGAGCCTGAGTTTTCTCATCTGTAAAATGCAGTAGTTGGACTCAATGACCTCTTAGGACCCTTCTAGAATGAAATCCCTGAGAAGATCTCCAGCAAAGGTATAGTAGAAAGAGTGTTGGACTTGTATTTTGGAGCTACCTGAGTTTGAATTCTGCCTCCTTCATTCATTAGCTGTTTAAACCTGAGAAAGCCACAAAGGTCTAAATTCATCTTTCTCAGCCTCAGTGTCCTCATTTGTACAATAGGAATAATAATTATCAAAAGAAATAAACTTTGTAAATGTCCCTGCCACAGAGGAGGAGCTTAGCAGATCCTGGACCCTTCCCCCTCCTTCAGGGGGTTGTTGTGAGGATAGATGAGCTCATAAGTCATAGATTTAGTCATGAAAGGGACCTTGGAGGCCACTGAGTCCAACTTCCTCATTTTACAGATAAGGAAACTGAGAGCAGAATAGTTGAAGCAACTTAACCAAATTTAATCAATCAATGAATAAGCATTTATTATGCATGTGAACAGCACATACTAGGTGCTAAGGATTTAAGACAGAAAAATTCAATTGTTTCTATCCTCAGAGGATTTCTGTTTCCTTGGGGGAAGCAACAGATATAAAGGCATATAAAATATATACAATATAATTCTGGAAACTGCCTATACCCTTTGAACCAGCAATAGCACTACTAGGTCGATTAGGGAGAGGTGATCAGGGAGAAAGGAAAAGAACCTATGTGTTCTAAAATATTTATAGCTGTTCTCTTTGTGGTGGCAAAGAAGTGGAAATTGCAGAGATGCCCATCAATTGGGGAATGGCTGAACAAGTTGTGGTATATGAGTGTGATGGGATACTACTAGGCTATAAGAAATGAGGAGCTTGATGATCTTAGAAAAACACAAATAGGGGGTGGAGTGAAGATGGCAGCATAGAAGCAGGAAAACTCCATGGGCTACCCCCATAACTACCTCAAATACCTATAAAATATGACTCTAACAAACTTTAGAGCTACAGAACCCACAAAGTGACAGAGAGAAACAAATCTCCCATTGAAGGCAGCCCGGCAGGCTGGCAGAAAGGGTCCATCCTAGCTTGCTGGGAACAGCACCCAGCCCCGTGTGAGCCCACGGTTTTAACCTCAGGGTGGTCCTGACCAGGCATAACTGGAGTGGACCTAGAGTGGATCACCAGCAGCTGTGGCAGTTTCCAGAATTATCAACCCATAAATGCCAAAGACAAAGTAAAAGGTCAGTGTGGACTTTGTACGCAGGGGAACAGGGGAACCAAGAGTATGGTCCAGCCTCTGTCCCCGGGGTGAGAATGTGAGAAGCACTGGAGGTGCTGAGACTGTGCAGTTGCCACCATGTGGCTGCTTCAGAGGTCCTGGCCTGCAGATTTAAGGGGGGAAAGCAACCATTTAGAGGGGTAATTGCTCTTGCTTTCACCTGCTTGGATCTGGATCGCTGTCTAGGATAGAGGTCCTAGGGTTTGTGACCAGGTGCCAGAGCTGGTGGAGGCTTCATAGAGGGCACCCAACTAATAGCTTCAGCAGCTGTGAAAACCCTAGTAATTTGGGACAAAGCTCTCCTCTCTGGAAGCAGAGACCTACTGTGGCAAAAAACCTCAAAAGTCAAGTAATTGAGTGGCAACATGAGCAAGCAAAGGAAGCAAAGCAAGAACAGAAATCCAACTTTTGATTGCTTTTTTTGGGACAAAAAGGATCAAAGCAGAGAATGAGAGGAAGACAACGAAGTCAGAACTCCTGCACCAAAAGCATCCAAGAAAAATATGAACTGGTCACAGGCCCAAGCTTGTAACCAGGAATTCAAGAAGGATTTGAAAATCAAGTAAGAAAAGTGGAGGAAAATTGGGAAGAGAAATGAGAATGATGCAAGAAAATAATGAAATGAGAGTCAACAACCCGACTGAAGAAAATAATACCTTAAAAAATAGATTAACTCAAATGGCAAAAGAGGCCCAAAAAGCTGATGAGGAGAAGAATGCCTTAAAAAGCCAAATTTGCCATATGGAAAAAGAGTTTCAAAAACTCACTGAAGAGAATAATTCCTTTGGAATTATATTGGAGCAAATGGAAGCTAATGACTTTATGAAAAATCAAGATACTATTAAACAGATCCAAACAATTGAAAAAATAGAAGGCAATGGGAAATATCTCATTGGAAAAACCACTTATCTGGAAAATAGATCCAGGAGAGATAATTTAAAAATTATTGGACTACCTGAAAGCCATCATCACAAAAAGAACCTAGAAATCATCCGTAAGGATATTTTCAATGAAAATTGCCCTGATATTTTAGAACCAGAGGGCAAAATAGAGGTTGAAAGAATCCACTGACCACCTCTTGAAAAAGACCCAAAAAGAAAGCTCCTAGAAATATTATAGCCAGGTTCCAGAGTTCCCAGATCAAAGAGAAAATATTACAAGCAGCCAAGAAGAAATAATTTGAGCATTGTAGAAACACAATCAGGATAACACAAGTTCTAGGAGCTTCTACAATAAAGGATCGAAGGGCTTAGAATATGATATTCTAGAGGTCAAAGGAGCTAAGATTAAAACCAAGAGTCACCTACCCAGCAAAACTGAGTATAACATTTCAGGGGAAAATATGGTCATTCAATGAAATAGAGGATGTTCAAGCATTCTTGATGAAAAAAACAGAGTTGAATAGAAAATTTGACATTCAAATACATGAAGCAAGAGAAGCATGAGAAGGGAAAAGAAATCCTAAGAAACTTATAAAAGTTGAACTACTCACATGCCTACATGGAAAAATGATAATTGAAACTTACGAAAATTTTCTCAATATGAGGATAGTTTAAGGGAATATAAATGTATATATGTATAAATACATATGTATGTCTATTTAGGAGACTATAGATGCATATGAATACATATGTGAGTATGCGTATATATATGTGTACAGGTATACATAGACAGAGGGCACAGGATCAATTGAATAAGAGGAAATGATATTTAAAAAAATAAAATTAAGAGGTGAGAGAGGAATATAATGAGAGGAGATAGAGAGAGACAGAATAGGGTAAATTATCTCATATAGAAGAGGCAAGGGAAAACTGTTACAATGGAGGGGAAGAACAGGAAGGCAAACACGAATGGGTCAACCTTACTCTCATTGAATTTGGCTTAAGGAGGGAATAACATGCACACTAAACTGGGTATCTTACCCTACAGGCAAGTAGAGGAGAAGGGAGTAAGAGGGGGGATGATTGAAGGGAGGGCAGATTGGGGGAGAGGGTAGTTAGAAGCACACACTTTTGGAAAGGGACAGGGTCAAAGTAGAAAATAGAACAAGTCGGGGGTGGGATAGGATGGAGGGAAATATAGTCAGTCTTTCACAATATATCCACTATGGAAATGTTTGGTGTAACTACACATGTACAACCTATACTGAATTGCTTACCTTCCCAGTAAGGGTGGGTGATGAGGGAAGAAGGGAAAGGATCTAGAATTCAAAGTTATAAAATCAAATGTTAAAAAAGTTATTATTATTATTTTTTACATGCACTAGGAAATAAGATATACAGCCACTGGGATATGGAGATCCATCTTGCCCTCCTGGAAAGTTGGAGGGGAAACAGAGGAGGATGTAGGAAAGACAGATTGGGGGAGGGGGTATTCAGTGGAATTGCTGTTCTGAGGTGGTGGGTAGGGGAAGGATGGGGAGAAAATTTGTAACTCAAAATCTTGTGGAAATGAATGTTGTAAACTCAAAATAAACATAAAATTAAAAAAATTTAAAAAACTCCAAAAAGATTTACATGAAATAACAAAGAGCAAAATGAACAGAACCAAGAGAACATTGTATACAGTAACAACAATATTGTTTTAAAAACAACTTTGAGCAACCAAGTTATTTTGGCTATTATAAATACCCAAATTAACTACAAAGGACATAGGAAGTAAGACACTATTTGCATCCAGAGAAAGAACTGATAAATAGAAGAATGTATAGGATGATTTTATATATGTGTGTGTATATGTATATATTTTTATCTACATGTCAGTATGTGTCTATGTATACACACACATATATTTGGCTCTAAAGGTAGCTGTCTGTACAGTATGAGGGAGGAGGAAGAGAAAAAAAGAAAATTATATGACAACTTTATTATGCATTTCAAAGGAATTGCAAGTTCTACACAATAGATGTGCAGTTTCATGTATGATCATCTTTTAAAAATTTTTACTATGTCATGGAAATGTTTGTGTTATTTCATAAATTAAAAATAAAAATAAAGCCAATATAATTTTTTTGGAGGCATTTGCAGTAGGGAAGGAGGGAAGGGATTTGGGAAATATATAGATAGATCTATATCGTATATAGATAGATCTATATCGTATATAGATATAGTGTATATCATCTCTATATAAATATAGATATGGATATGGTGTATGGGTGTTAAGGGAGGACTAGCACCTTTGGTGTGAGGGCTTGTTTAATCCTTTAAGGGCTACTTATCTATCTTTGGTGTCCAACTGGTCATCCATCACTCTCCTGTGGCTCCAAGAAGCTGTAGCATGAGCAGTGACCATACCCTGGTAAAACTGTCAGCAGACCCATCAGTGAGGTAAGGGGATGTCTACCCCAAGCATGTTCTTGGTAAAATGGGCGGATGAGAACAATTTGTTCCAATGGCCATGAAGGCAGCTGAAGCAGATACTTTTGAGAGCTTGGTCAGACAGCGAAGGTGCTAAGGTCATCTACTGCATCCTAGGCCATCGCCAGTCATCTTGACTTTTGTCCTGCCATTAGACTTTGCTGACTCAGGAAGAGAGAGTGAGACTGACAACTTTGTGCAACTCTTCCTCAGTTAAATTCAATTCATGACCAAGGCAAGACATACCCCCTGTGATGTCATTGGTCCTCTTTGAAAATGAAGGAAAGGGGAGTGGCTAGGTGGCACAGTGAATAGAACACCAGCCCTGGAGTCAGGAGGACCTGAGTTCAAATCCAGCCTCAGACACTTAACACACACACACACACAACTAGCAGTGTGACCTTGAGAATGTCACAATCCCAATTGTCCTACCTTCCCCCCTCCAAAAAAAAAAAGAAAAAAGAAAATGAAGGACAGGGGTAGCTAAGTGGTATAGTGAATAGAGCACTGGCCCTGTAGTCAGGAGGACATGAGTTCAAATCCAGCCTCAGACACTTAACACTTACTATCTGTGTGACCTTGGGTAACCCCAATTGTCTTGCCTTCACCCATTCAAAAAAATTTAAAAAGAAAATAAAAAAAGAAAAAATGAAAGACAGACAACATTGTATGTAGATATAGTGTATATCATATCCATATCTCTATCTATACAGACAGATTTACATACTATAGAGATATAATGTAATTCAGAGGTGGGAAACCTGTGACCTTGAGGCCATGGACTCAAACCCGCAAGTTCCCCACCCCTGGTGTATATATATGATGGATCCATATACTACATAGTTATTGTATATATCATATACAGACAAATTGATCTATATAGTACGTAGATATAGTATATATCATGTATATACAGCTAGCTCTATCTAGCATATGGACCTAGTGCACATCATATATTTAAATAGGTAAATCTATATAATATATATAGTATAGGTCACATAATATAGATTTATATAGTATATAGGTATAATGTAGATCATATATACAGATAGATCTATATAGTATATATGGTTTATATAAAATATATTGCATATATACTACATCAGCATATACATATTTATGCACACATATGTGTACTGTATGCTATATATTTATATCTGGGACAAATACTGAAGATGTATAATGAGTTGAGCTTCTACTTGCCACATGGAGGAGGGTCCTTGTCCCACTTGGTTCTATGGTACAGAATCAGAAGGAATGGGCAGAAATTGCAAAGAAGATTACTTAGACTTTGTGTTTACATAAACATATGCATATATACACACATATATAACAGACACAATACATAGACGTACATGTGCATACATACACATGCAGTCACATAATTACTTACATATATAATATTACATTATATGTACACACATATACATATAATTACATGATTAAAGCAACCACAGAGAAAATTTATACACTGACGTACTTAGCTCATCCAGCTGCACGTCATAGTCTGGACAAGAGGCATTCCACATCCATTTGACTTTTGCTGGATGCATTGTTGAGATGATCTCTTTTAAGTAAGCATGTATACCACTCAGGAAGCAATGGAATGCCCTGAAGTTTGATGCAGGCAGCAGCCTGTAATTCACAAGTGGTAGAATCTGTAGTACTTTATCATTGACATTCTTTTTGGACCCTGCATGGATCTTATACCTTTCTCAATATTATTAATCAGAAGATGGTAAAACAGAGTTTATTTCTGTGGTTGTTTTAATCATATAATTCTGTTATGACTTTAATGGAGTAGCTATGTGGCACAGTGGATAGAGTCTCAGGATGGGAATCAGGAAGACTCATCTTCATGAGTTCAAATTTGGCCACAGACACTTACTAGTCGTGTGATCCCAGAGAAATCACTTTACACTGTTTGCCTCAGTTTCTCCATCTATAAAATGAGCTGGAGAAGGAATTGACAAAGCACTCCAGTATCTTTGCCAAGAAAACCCCAGATGGGGTCACAAAGAGTTCGACACCACTGAATGACTGCAATATACGCATGTGACATTTCTTATTGGAACAGAACCTTTAATGCTTTATTTTGTTGTAGTAAGTCAGTTTTCCTCTTTGATAATCAGCAGTCACAGTAGGATTTATATTATTTTTAGTTTGTAATATATTACATGATAACAAGACTGATGTGCTAGAGAAGATCATTTGCTAAAACTTCTTTATTTCCTTACTGTATTTTCATTAGGGATACACTTCATAGAGGTATTGTTCATTCTTAGAAATATTATGAGACAACTAGGTGCTAAAGTGGAAAGAGCATTGGACTGAGAACCAGGAAAACCTAAGTTCTTATCTCTGTGACCCTGGGCAAGTCACTTGACCTCTGTTTCAGATTCCACATCCATAAAATGGGGATAAAAAGAGCACCTATGTCCCAGAGTTGTAAGATCAAATGAGATATTTGGAAAGGCATGTTCTGCTTTTTATTTATGCTTTTTTAAAATCATTATATAAATGCTAGACTATCAATTTTGTTAAAAAGATTTAAAAATACCTAGATTCGTAGTTATTGAGGTTTTCTTGCTTACCTTTTTGTGGATAGTATTATTATTTTTGACATCCAATATTTTTGTATATTCTTCCTCCCAATAATTTTGTAATATAACCTGAATGCTTTTGAGAATATATTACCTCTATTATAATATTTTCTACTTCATCTTCTTTATTTTCTCATTTGCTTACTGAGGGGCTAGAGTTCAAATAAGGTGATTTCCTGGAATATAATTTTGAGAGTATAATAATGATGATGATGAAAATAAATTGTTATACAAGCCACTAACTCATCTGTTCTCTTTTCTTCTACTTGTTATCCTCAGGCCTATTTCATCTTTGAATGCTCTCGGGGGTGATAGCGCTCACTGGAGTCCCACATCAAACTTTCTGGAAATTGTCTATGCCTCCCGAGCTCTTCAGTGTGTAATGAAGAAACACTGCTGATCTGCCATCTTCCTGCATGCTTTACAAGTGAGTTTGCCTTCTAGTTTGGTTTCCCTTGGATACAAGGACTCTTTACTTGACAGGGGGATCAAATGTTTGCTCGTTAAAATAGTTAATGACTTCTTTTGCTCTTCTTCTTACAGCAACTGCTCTATAATTGTAAAAAACCTGGGAACAGTCAAAATCAATATCTCAGCCTTTTTTCCATTTTCCACTGCTTGCTATCAGTGGCTTGTTTGAATAAGTCAAATAGAACTTGGTGCTATTATGTGCATTCTTGTCTTATTTTTGCCTGTTCTAATTTGATTTTGATTTTTGATCTTTGCTTTAACTAGTCTGTGGTCTTATTGTACCTAACTGGTCAAGATATGACTCACATCAATAGCCAATCATTTCTTCTAAGTTCGGCTGATGAATTTCACTTAAAAAATGTTAAAGTTCAATGTAAAGGGGAAATTTTTTTAAATAATTAGAGCAATACTAAAGTGGAGCAGTCTGCCTGGGGAGGGCTTTACCCTCCCTGGAGATTTTGAAGCAAAGCCTGGAGTCAGGAATACCTGAGTTCAAATCCAGTCTTAAACATTTACTAGCTATGTAAATATGTATGTACTAGCTATGACTCCTGAGGGAGTGTCACTTAGCCTCTCTTTGCCTGTTTCCTTATCTGTAAAATGGGAATAATAATAATAGCACCTACCAGGATTGTTGTAAAAATCAAATTAGCATCTTTCAGCTTCTATCCATTTTTCCTAATTCTGTTCTCTTTTTTCAGCCAGGTGCAAACTGGCTGGTTCTAAACCAGGGCTGGGGAACATCCTGTCTTGAGACCCCATCTGACCTTCTAGATTCTTTGGATGCGGCTTTTTGACTATCGAAGCTTTATAGAACAAATCCTTTTATTAAGGGGATTTGTTCTGTGAAGTTTGTATTCAGTCAAAGAGACACACTTGAGGACCTAGAGGGCCAAATGTGGCCTTGCAGCTGCAGGTTCCCCACTGCTGTTCTATACCTTCTACCATATGATAGCCCTTTAAACATTTTAGAAAAGCTATGATGCTCTCCTCCCTGCCTCCCCACGCACACTAGCTTTCTAATCTCCAGGTTAAACATTTCCATTTCCTTCATCTGATCCTCCCATGGCATGATCTTCAGTCCTCTCACCATCTTAGCTATCCTGTCCTGGATGAGTTCCATCTTCTCTATACTAAAATGTAGCACAGAAAACTGACCATCGCACCCTAAACTTGGCCCGAGCCAAGCTACCTGACTGCTGTTCTGTGCGTTCACCTCAGTGCGTCTGAATGGGTGCTCCTTAGACCTAGAATGCCTTCTCTGGCACCGAGCTCCTACTCATCCTTCAAAACTAAGCTTCAATGTCTCCTTGGAAAATCCTTTCCAGACTCCCTGAGTCAGTCATGACATTTTCTCCCTTGGCCTTCACATAGCATCTTGTCTGCACATCTCTTAATTATTGGTTATGTATTATTTTGTACTGTAGTTATTTGGCTAGTCAGTTGCTAAGTTGGTCTACCAACATTTATTAAGTTTTTACTATGTCCCAGGCACCATGCTAAGTGCCAGGGATATGAAGAAAGGGGCAATTGTCAGTATTTGAGAACAAGAACTACCATGTTTCCCCGATAATAAGACACTGTCTTATTAATTTTTTTGGACAGAAAAACACCAGAGGGCTTATTTTCAGGGGAGGGCTTATTTTAATGAACATTGACAGCAATTTTAATAAACAGGTAAATGTGAACAAAAAAATGTACCTTTATTCAATAAGCAAATCACTGGGGAAGAACAGGATGACGCGCTCACTGCTGCAGCTCTGATTGGATGCAGCTCGGAGCGCGGCGTGCATTTCACGGGGGGCGGGGGGGACGGTGCATACAGAGGGTACCGTAATGTAGCGTGTAGCGCAGGGGATCACCTTCACTACAGTAGCAATCTCAATAGGGCTTATTTTCGAGGGAGGGCTTATTTTAGAGGAATCTTACACAGTAAGGGGAGGGCTTATTTTCGGGATAGGTCTTATTATCAGGGAAACACGGTATATTTCATTAACGTTTGTTTTACCCACTTTTTACCTGAGTAGCACAGAAGCCATAAGCTAAACTAGAGCCTGGATCTGTATGTCATTGGTTCAGGGAGCTCCCAGGTTAGCAAACTGCCTCCACTGACACAGGTCAGTATCTTCTGTGCAACTTATGGTTTCAGAGAGTTGCCTAGAGGCCTGTCCGGGATCACATAGCTAGTATGTGCTAGAAGAAGGATGTTACTTGGTTTGCTTGGTTTCATGGCTGGCTTTTAAGCCACTACACTATATTGCCTCTTGAATGAAAAATTAATCATTGTTAAATTTATTTAACTTAGTATTGTGCTATAGTAATCATAACCAGAGTTTCTTTGGTACTTTAAAATTGCAAAGAATTCTATATAAGTTATCTCATTTGATCCTCTTAATTCTGGGAGGTAAATCTTACAGTTATTATCTGCATTACAAATGAGGAAACTGAGGCTGAGAGAGTTTAATGAGCATGAGTAGGGCATGTTGGCACACCTGCGTCACACTCCATACATACTTATAGTCCAAGGTGGGACTTGAATTCCATGTTTTCTGTATTTGAAGTCTAATGCTCCATCTACTGAGGCAGATAGAGGGATCAGGCCTGGAGTCAGAAGGACCTGAGTTCACATCTGGCCTCAGACACTTCCTAGCTGTGTGACCATGGGTAAATCATTTAATCTCTATTTATCTTAACCCACTGGAGAAGGAAAGGGATAAACCACTCTAATATTTCTGCCCAAAACCCCAAATAAACAAAAAAGCAAAACCCTATAGACAGTATGGTTCACAGAGCCATGAAGAGTCAGAGAGGACCGAGCAACATGATCTATCTCCTATGCCATGCTTCCACTCAAAGAGCTCCTACAGAGCCCTAATTATGATATATATATATATACACATACACACATATGAAATATATATACACACATATCTATATACACACGCACACACAAATACATGCAATATATGTGTGTATTTCTTTTGTAAGTCCTTCAGCACCTAGCGCAGTATTGTGTATATAGTAGACTCAGTAATTATTGAATGAAATGGCAACAAAATACTTTTATAGAAACACTCTAGCTTTTTATAATTAAGGTAAATATGATGAGCTTAGTGCAGCACACCAAAGGAACTGAACATCATTTTTTTCTTTATCCAGCTTCAAAGGAATGTGGTATTAAAATATGAAACCAATTGTAGACAGTATTTTGGCATCATAAAACTGTGCTTTGGCCCCTTTTTTCTACCAAAATAAATTTCAGTAAGTAAATGTATTAATTAAAGTTTGAGCAACATCTGTTACTTTATTCATTATTGAGGCCAATCCCCATAAATTTAACACAGCAGCCTACAGCAAAAGGTGACGATTCGATGGAAATGAAAACTTGCTAGTGACCCAGCAATGTCTAGACTCCTCACTTCCACTCACTCAATACCCTCCTCCAGAACACTTCTCTCCTTCTGGATCTAATGTTGATGTGGCTCAGTTCTTCCAGTAATATGTCAATTTGGGGGTCAGTATATCAGGCAAAGAGTTTAAATTTAGAAACACAAACATTTATGTTAATACACATAGAGCATTGGAAAGCTGTGTGACCTTTACTATCCACTACCCTCTTCAGTGTCACTCCAACACTGCAAAAGCCTACTTCAGGATTGTGGTTCATTTTCACCTCTGTGCTCAAAACTTTTTCAACCTGATAGAATTTGCTAGAACTTGTGTACCTCTGAGCTAAGAAATTTATCTTATCATTTAGGCAATAGGAAGCCATTGAAGGTTTATGAGCAGAGGACTGACATAGTTAGAGGAATACATTAGGAAATTACTAGCATATTCCTATGAAGCACAAGTCTGACCATGCCACTCCCCTATCCCATGCTCAATAAAATGAAGATATTTTTTATTATCTCTAGAGTGAAATAATAATAATAGTAATAATAACAACTCTTCTTTTTGGTTTTTGAAGCGTTTTACAACTTGACCCCTACTTGCCCACAAAACTTCATCCTACATTACTCCCCTTCCTGCATTCCTACACTTTGGCCAACCTGGCCTTCTTGCTATTCCATTTCCCAGCTCCCTGCATCTGTACTAGTTGTTCCCAGTTCATGGAATGTACTCCCTCTTCTATTCTACTTTGTAGACTATATTACTTCTTAAAGATTCAATTCAAGATTCCCCTTCTACTTGAAGCCTTCCCTGATCTGCCCAGCTGTCTTGTGTCTTTCCTTTCAAAACTACATTGTATGTATTTTGTATACAAAATGTATTTCATTTTTCAGGCATTTTTCAGTCATATCTGACTCTTTGTGACTCCATTTATGGTTTTCTTGGTAAAGATACTAGAGTGGTTTTCCATTTCCTTCTATAGTTCATTTTATAGATGAGGGAACTGAGGCAAACAAGGTGAAGTGACTTGCCCAGGGTCACACAGCTAGAAAGTATCTGAAACCAGATTTGAACTCAGGAAGATGAGTCTTCTTGATTCCAGGTCAAGCACTCTATCCACCTTGACATTTAGGTGCTCTATATGCTTGTATAAGTACATGCTACTTCTCCTGATAGAATATAAAGCCACTTGAGGGCAAGACCTATTCCATTTTTTTTCTTTGTATCCCCACTCCATAGCACCATTCCTGTCACAAAGTAGGAGCCTAATAAATAATAAACAATAAATGCTTGTTGAGTAATGGATTATAGGATGAAGGAGAGTAGAGAATACTGGAGGTAGGGAAACTAGCTAGCAAGTCATTGAAATAAACTAGGTTATTAAGGTTATGAAAGCCTTAACTTAGATGTTTGGCAGTGTGAGTTGAGAGGAGGAAAGGAATGTGAGAGATATTAGTCGAAGATGGTCCTGAGTTTTTGAGAATGGGTTGTTTGGTAGGATGGTAGTGCCATCAACAAATATGGAAAATTTCAAGGACAATGGAACCTTTCAGAGAAGATGAGATGAAGCTTGAACCCTAATTTCTTAGGTCTATCAATATTTGATAACATTTCAAATAATTTCCTGTTTCTTTTGGAAATCATAGAGGTGCCTGTTTTATACTTGGTGAGGTTTTTGTGAGGATTAGCCTATCACTAGGCCCCAACTAACCAAAATACAACCTGTACCGGGTAGTCTGAGCTGCCAAGTTGGCTAACTCTTTCCCTCCCCTCTCTTTTTCTCCCTTCTCCTCCTCTCCTTTCCTTTCCAATCCAATCTGAAAGCTGTCTTATTAACTTGGAGTTTACTGGCTATATTTCTTTCTCAAAGAAGCCTTAAACCCAATTCGCTCTAGAGCTCATAGATCGGACAATAGGTCCCAGCCCTCCTAACTCAGAGGGAATGTAAATACTAACTGTTTCTCTTTTGTCCAGCAACCTAGAGGGTCTTCCCCTCTCACTCAGCTTGATATACATTTTTTTAATTAAAGGGGACATCCCTTCACTTACCTCTTAAAAAGAGGCCTATTCACTGAATGGGTATTACCTCATTTAAAATGAGAACCTGAAAAGACCTTAGCCTAAAAGATCTAGGGTCTCTCATTGCATCCTGGGTCATCTCCATTCATCCTTATGAGCATCTGAGCACTGAACCCAGATGGCTCTGAAAGAGAAAGTGAGACTGGTGACCTTGCCCTCTCTCACTTAAATCAAAGTTAACTACATGTCATGTCATCATCCCCTTGATGTCATAGTACTCTTTGAGAAAGAAGGACAAAACACAACAACTGATTGAGATACTCTCTACTGGTTCCTATGTGCCTAATAACTGGTTTAGTCAATTTTGTCTAAGTTAACTATTCAAAGTATACAAGGCTCTCCTGATCAGAATCTATTTAACTTTCCTAATATCAATACCATTGTGGTTGATAAGTGTGTGTGTGTGTGTGTGTGTGTGTATGTAGCATCACAGTCCAGCTGCTCACTAATTGAGTGACCTTCTTATCTGGTCCTTGTGAATCTAACAACAGCAACCAGACGTAAGGACAGAATTCCAGAATTCTGGACTCTTGAATGTCATATGCATTTCATGGCATGCCTGAGCCCCTTCCAATACTTTACTAGACTAAAAGGCTGAGAAACTTCATGCCTTCATGCCTGTTGTGTAAACTACATAATCAAAGGCTTACATATATAGTCATTGCCACTCATTTCAATCATATCTTACTTTGGGCACTCTTATTGTGCAGAGATAAAAGGGAGTTCATAGACAGACAAAATGACTGATGGATGGAGAGAAACATGGGGGGAAGATAATATATCAAAGGGAGTTGGCAGAAGGGGTCACACAGTGGCTCAAAGTAGTGTAGAGACCTTGTCTTCATCAAGATAAGGTGAAAGCTCATAAATTAGAAGGGGTATCCTGTCTCTTTTTCTGTTCAGTGACTACAGGGAGCTCAGTAATTTGTCACTAAGATATTCAGACTCTAATTTGTCTCGCATTCTGTGTGAAGCAACAGTATTTAGCAGAGTGAATGCTGGCTTTGAAATTGGATGACTTGGGTTCAAATCCTGTCTCTGCCATTTCTGTGACCTTGGGCAAATTGCTTCATCTCTTTGAACCTCAGTTTCTTCAACTGCAAAATGAGGAGGTAAAAATTGTTGAACATCACAGTGTCTTCCATATCTGAATCCAAGACCCTGTGACCTTTTACCACTACCCTTTCCTACTGCCAATAGTGCATTTGATTGCAAAAGGATTCAGAATCTGTGCATAGTCACAGGATGGGCTAGAGGCCCAGCTGAAATGTGCATGCTTCCATCTCGCCATAGCACCCACTCTCTCAAAGCCGCCAGGACTCCCATTCTTGGCCTCCCACACAAAACCACGTGTACTGACTCACAGTCACACCCTGTTCTCTCTCATTCTCATCAGCCTCCTGTTCAATCTCTCTGACCCAGAGGCCAACTCTCTGTCTAAACTCTTTACTTCCCTACACCCATGGCTAGTTTCTCTGGACCATGCCTGTTCAATTCTCCTGTTCAGTCAGTAGGGTCAAGAGAAGATCTTAAGGCTCCTTAAAGACAGCTGGGGAATATAATTGGCAAGTTAGGGCCACTCCCCTGGTCTTGTTGCCTTCTCCGAATAGCTGTTTCCCTTCTATAGACACCAACTCTAATGCAGGCACATATATGTCCAGGAGGAGAGGTAGGCTGGTTTGAACAACCTGAGTGCTGCACTTCCATCCATGAATTATGAAAAGAATAAGAAGAAGGTCTCCCGTGGGTTAGGTAGATACCCTCTGGAGAGTTTATGGACATGCATAAGAATCACACAGGATATTATCACCCTGCTGGAGATGTCGATCATATAGATCACATAGACTCATCAAAGTATTAAAAACAAAGCAGATGTAGGATCACTAGAGAGGGGGTAACAAAGTGCTACAAAATTTTGGATGTATATTATAGGAACAATAACTAACCCATAAGGTTTGCAAAGCATTTTACTTGAATTATTTCACTGATCCTCAGAACTGCCCTGTGAGGTAAGTCTTATTAATTATATTGCTCCCATGAGGAAGCTGAGACTGAGAAAGTTTAGCTGACTTGTCCAAAGTCATGCAGCTGGTATCTATGATTTGAATCCAAGTCTTTCTCACTCCATGCTGGTCAATATATCTGCTATGAGGGCAAAGTAGAAGGTACAGTGGAGAGAATATTGGACCTGGAGTCAGGAAGACCTGAATTCAAACCTGGCCTCAGACATTTACTAGTTGTGTGACCCTGGGCCAGTCACTTAACCACTGTTTGACTGTTTCCTCATCTGTAAAATAGGAATAGTAATAGCACCTACCTCCAAAGAGTTATGCAGATCAAATGAGATAATAATTGTAAAGTGCTAAACATGGCACATAGCATGCATTAAATAAATATTAGCTATTATTATTATTATCATACCATGTTTCTTCCCATACAGATATGACTATTTTCACCTAAGTTTGGGGTAGTTTTGCTGAGGGATAGCCTTGTAAGATTGGGTGCAAGAGGAAGACTTGATTCCTATTTGGCCAAGAGACTACTTGTGTAAGTGGAGAAGGAACTTCTTCAGATTCACAGAAAGCATGCTAAGAAGAGAGAGGCGATCAAGAGAATGGCAAACTAGAGACTTTACAGATCATCTGTATGTGTGTATATGGTTAGGTGCCCATGTTTTATAAAAACCATATCTGTTCTGTATGTGGATGGAACCCATCCCATCCCATCCCATCCCATCCCATGTCATATCATCCATCCATCCATCCATCCATCCATCCATCCATCCATCCATCCGTCCGTCCGTCCGTCCGTCCGTCTGTCTGTCTGTCTGTCTGTCTGTCTATCTATCTAATGCAAGCTTAAGTGACTTATCAGGGTAATATATCTAGAAAATATTTGAAACATGATTTGAACACAGGTTTTCATGATTCCAAATCTAGTGTTCCAAACCATCTTCCTCTTAACTGTCAAATTGATCTTCCCATAGTATAGGTCTTACCAGTCCTGCTCCTGCCCTTGCCCCAGATAATCAACTTCAGTGGTTCCCTATTCCTTACAAGATCAAATATAAAATCTTCTATTCAGCTTTTAAAGCCCTTTATAACCTGGCCCTTTCCTACCCATCCAGTCTTACCATATCTTATTGCTCCCCATGTTCTCTGTGATCTATCAACATTAACCTCATTGTTCCTTGCATAAAACTCTTCATCTCCCAACTCTGGGCATTTTCACTAACTAGTAATGGCACAGGATGCAGTGGATGATCTTGGCATCTTCAATGTCTGACCATGCTCTAAGTGTTCCAGGGCACCTATTTCAGCCATTTTCATGGCCATTGGAACAAATTGTTCTTATCTGGCACATACTAGGTGCTTAATAAATGTTAACTAAGTGACTACCCACTCTGCCACCTAGTTGCCTTATCAAGTACTCGCACCTTGAAAGTGGGCTGGATTTTGACATTTCACCTTTTTGGGGAGATGGGTAAAGGCTATTTTGTTTGCTTTCCTTCTACTTGTTAATTTTTTTCAAGGGCAATATGAGTAGATTTTAGTTTTCAAAACATTTGAAACTTTTTGGAGTGTTAGGTGCTAAAACAGGTGGAAATTATAGTTTTCCATATGCAAGGCCCTGAAAAGACAGTATAAGGACAATTCTATTTTGACAATGGTTGTGCTGCCCACTTTAGAATTAAAGATGCAACTGCAGACTATGTCTTTTCCCATTAGCTCATTGAATCCATTCCCTATTCAGGGCCAAATGCATTTCACAGGCACAGGACAGAATTTCTGACCTTAATCAACCTTCTCAATCAGGTGGATTAATGCTTGTGGTCAGGACAATTCTGTGCCAAGAAGTGCAAAGCACCTTACCCACCTTAACCGGTTAATCTCATTAATATCCAGGGGAAAAAGAGGTGAAGGCACCAAAGTCTGTTATTTTCCCTGGCTTTGCCTAAGGAGAAAGTCTTCAGTCCAGAAAACTTGGCTCAGGCATTCTGGGTGAGTCAGTAGCAGACCAGGGAAAAGAAACTGAGTTTCCTAATCAAGCCCAGGCAGATCCCTCTCTGCCAATTCATTCACATCATGGGATTTTAGAATTGGAAGGGGTCTTAGAAATTATCTAGTGCAACTCCATTATTGGGTAGAAGGTAAAACTGAGGCCAGATAGGAGTATCTTGGCCAAGGTCACATGCTGTCAAAATCAGGATTTGAACCCTGGTCCTTTAATCCTAAATCTATCACTCTTACAACCCCACCATGCCTTCTCCTGCTTTCAAAGGCAGTTTTCTTTCCTTTACATGTGTGCATTAATTCATTCAGCAAATATTTATTAGGTGCTCACCGTGTACAGAACTCTACTAGTTTGGGGGTAGGGTACAGGGGAATATAGAGATTAGATGAATCATTGATTCTGGAGCTCATAATGTAGTCAAGTTCAGGCTTCCTTAGTTTTGAAAGCATTATTGCCTGGACCTTTTAAAACATATAGTCTTTCTGACTGTTTGTTTAGTGTGGAGAATCTTTCCATAATTCTCTTGTTTTACCCTTGCCTGACTCCTTAGCTTGTAGGCTGGCGTGGAAATCACCTTTCCTCTTCTGTTCTAAACACTTTCTGTCTTCTATATAAGAGGATAAGAGTCTTATCGTATAGTCTGCAACCATGAGACCGAAATACTCCTTTCCCTTAACAGCCACACTAGAAAATGTCCTCATCACCAAGTTAATTAGGCTATTTAATTGTGGAGAACCAGATATCCATTCTCCAAGATGGTGCAGTTGCACATTCCTGATGGGAGTTACTTGCTAGCTTTAGTCTTTCTTTGCCCAGAGTGCTTTGGGAGAAAGTAAGTGGAATCACTAAGAGATATGATGTTGGAGGCAGCTTGATATAGTGGAAACAACACTGGACTTGGGATCAGGAGATCTGGGCTCACATTCTGGCTCCCATAGGTATTAGCAAGGTGATTTTGGGTAAGAAGGCAAAGGTGGCAGAGTGAAAAGAGCCCTGGGCTTGGAGTCAGAGATGGATTTGATTATTCTCTCTGCCACATTCTCCCTGTGGGCCCTGAACAAAGCACTGACTTGGGCCTCAATTAACTCATCTATAAAATGAAGGCTTTGGGCTGGATGCTTTCTAAGGTTCCTTCCATACACATAAATCTCAAATAATAAGTCGATTCGCCAATTTGAGCTTCAGTTTCATCTGTAAAATGGGACTACAAATATGGGCATAATCTATCTGACATTGAAGAAAGTAAGTTTGTTGACCTTCAAGTACCATATAAATCTGAGTTGTTATTTGCATTATAGCTTTTCTTCCTTGCCTTTGTGGCCACCTGGCTTTCAAACTTTCTCACTGTTTTTAATATTGGGCTTAATTTTGGCAGGGAGAACTAGGGAGGTTGAGGTTGGAGAAGCCTCTTCTCCCTCCTCCCCTTCTTACTATTTTTCATAAACAAGTGAGCTTTCTGGCCAGATGTTTCTCTTTCCCCCGGTTCTTGCAGTGCTATGCAGTTGGGCTGTCCGGCTAAAACTGAATAAATCTTTGTTTTATAGCTTCTTTGGTTCCTCACAACAAAGGCCTCAGGAAGAAACCAAATCTCTTAATCCTCCCAGTCTTACCCTTACATGACCCCTTAAATACACTATTAACAGAAAGATATTAGAAATATTTTGCAGTGAGCCTTAAAGCACATTACAAAAGACGTGGAGCTTGCTATTGGACATTACTTATGTCTGTATTTGATGGCAAAGGATCTGTGCCCCCTAGCAGGATGTCAATAAACCATTTTCCTTCATTAATAGTATATTTTAAGGTATTAAAGTATTAAGACACATTTTAAGGTACATTGACATCCTGGAATGCTTCCAGAGCAAGGTGGCCAGGGTTTAGAGGGCACTAGAAATTATTTGCAGAACAATTGAAGAAATTGACTATTTACCTTAGAGAAGAGAAGAATTAGAAGGGGGTAGAATTGCTGTGGGGTTGCAGAAAGAGACCTGGTTTTAGGCATAGAAAGAAAATTTGGACTTGAGTCTTGACTCTAACACTTACTAGCTGTGTAACCTGAGGTAATTAATTTTCTCCCTCTGGGCCTCAATTTTCTCACTTAAAATAAAGAGGTTGGGGTAGATAATCTCTAAGGTCATTCTCACTTCAACATTTTGTGATTTTGTGTGCTATTTAAAGGGTGATCATTGGAAAAGTGCAGAAAGGAGTTGCATGGATACTATAACTACATAAGGTGGTAGTTATATGGATAAAGGTGTTGGGTCCAAATAAGATAAAATAAAGTGCTAAATATTATTATTATTATTTTAATTTTTATTATGAGGTTAGCCTTCCTATTAGCTATCCAATAGATGAATGGGTTGCCTTAGAGGAGGTGAGATTCCCATTATTAAAGGTCTTTCAAATAGTGGTTAGCATGACCACTTATTAGAAATTATGCAGAAAGTATTCATGATTTTGGATATGGGTTGGATTACATGACTTCCATAAAGACATTTCCGCTTTCACATTCTGTATTCCTTGATTCTAAATCTAATTTCTCTTTCAGCTCCAATGTTCTATGTCTTAGGGCCCTTCCCAGCATTGACATTCTCTGCTCTGTATTTGAAAGTCCCTTCCAGACCTGAGATTCTTTGTTCAAAGATTCTAAGACCCCTTCTCATTCTGATATTTATAGGTTCTAAGATCTATAGCAGGAAGGAATCTTAGAGGTCATTGAGTTCAGCCTCATTTTTACAGATAAGGAAACTGAGGCTTAGAAAAGGAAGTCAAAGGATACACAGAGAGGAAGTAAGTAGTGGAGCCAGGACAATCTGTGCTCTGATTCTCAGGCTTGGACATTCTGTGATTCCATGATGAGGTAAGCTTTAGCCTGCAACAGGATGGCCTCAGACTTTCATTTCTATCGGTGTCCCTGATTTGACAATTGTTCTCCCAGCGTAAGTACTTGGAGAGTGAGACCACGTGATTCTGCCTTTTGAGGTCCTGTGAATCTGTCTCCTTGAGAAATGCCTGGAGACACAAGATGAAGCAGCCTTGTAGAAAGAGCTGAGGCAAAGGAACAATGAACTCATGTTTTTAGGAAGGCACATTTTTCAATTCCTTTGGATGCTAAAGGGAGCTGGCAGAAGGACAGCATTTTTTGGTCTGTTGGGGGTGATGCAGCCTCGTCCAGCAGTTGCTTAGTAAACCAAAGTCAGAGCAAGTTGGACATCTGGGTCTAGTCTTTTGTATGTTCTGCTGACAATGGGAATAAAAATGAGAAATAGGTTGTTGCTTCCTGTCTAAATCAGGATGAGAAGCTGTCCCTTCATTCAGATTGTGTAGAGCCCTAAGTGACTTTGTGGGCTACACAGAGTGTCTCCTTTTTACACTTGGCTTCTCTCTGTTGGGATTCTAATCTGTCCATAATGGCGCTGGCACTCAGGGGCCTTTTCTTTTTTTCCTTTTTTTTTGGAGAGGGGAAGGTAGGGCAATTGGGGTTAAGTGACTTGCCCAAGGTCACACTGCTAGTAAGTGTTAAGTGTCTAAGGCCAAATTTGAAGTCAGGTCCTCCTGACTCCAGGGCTGGTACTCTATTCACTGCACCACCTAGCCACCCCTTTTCTTGTCTCCATCAACATTCAACTGTTCTGTGTTCCTTTCTCTTAGAGAGACCTCTCTGGTCCTCAGTTTCTTCATCTAGAAAATGATAGAGTTGGATTAGATGCTCTTATAAGATTCACAGGATTTAGAGGTAGAAATTTAATGAGCATCTAGTTTAGCCCCCTGATTATAAATGAGGAAGATGAGGATGGTTCATGTTAAATGAAGGGGTTAGATTAAAAGTCCATAGGATTTAGAGCTAGAAGGGACCTTAAAAGTTATTTTGTTCAACCACCTCTGTCTACAGGTGAATAAATGATCCCCAGACAGTAGAAGTGACTTGCCTTTGGTCATAGAACTACCAAGGGGCAGAGACAGGATTTGAACTCAGGTCCTCCCAATTACAAATGCTATGCTAGTGTACTCCAGAAGACACACAATCTCCTGACTCCCTGTATATCTGCTACTTGTCCTCTTTGCCTGAACTCTCTTCATCTTTACCTCCTGTTTTCTCTGGCTTTCTCCAAGTCTCAGTTAAAATTCCACCTTTTGCAAGAAGCTTTTTTTCCAGTCTTCCTTAAAGTTTGGGACTTCCATCTGATATATTTTCAATTTATCTTGTATATGACTGACTTATATATGGTTTTTTGTATGTTAGATTAGATTAGGTTGTGAACTCCTTGAAGGCATCACAATGGATTTTTCCTCCTCCTCCTTCTTAATTTCTACCACGTGAACATTGAATTTTGAGTCAGAGAACATGGATTCAAATCCTAAGTCTCTTGCTCATTAACTGTGTGAACTTGGACAATTTTACTTAATCTTTCCGATTGTTTCCTCTTCTGTAAAATAACTCAGTTGACCCAGATGACTTCTAAGGTCTTTTTTGTTCAGCTCAGATTCCATGTTTTATTCTACTAAATGTCAGACAGTATACCAGGCATTGGTGAAACAAATATGAGATCAAAATGAAACACTCCCTTCCATCAAAGAATTTACATTCCATTGAAGGCATAAAACATATTCCTGTGGTGTTGGAAGGTAAAGGTGGGGGTTGAGGAGAGGAGAAACCAGAAAGTTCAATGAATAGACAGTCGCTCTTGAAGCCAGGAAGATTTGGGTTCAGGTCCTATATTGAGGCAGGAGATGGAACAATGTCTAGAGTCAAGAAAATCTGAGTTCAGATCTGGTCTCAGACATTTAGCAGCTGTGTAACTATGGACAAATCACGTAATCTCTGTCTGCTTCAGTTTTCTCAACTGGAAAATGGGCAGAATAATAGCACCCATCTCCCAGGATTGTTGTGAGGATGAAACGAGTTAATATTTGTAAAAGTGTTTAGCACAAAACCTGGCACACAGTACACATTTAATAGATATTTGTCCCCTTCCCCTCCTCCTTATATTCTAGTAATCCTTGTGAAAGGGAGAATGGAATGCTCTTGACAATAAGTGTAAAATTAGTAAGAGGGAAAGAATTTGGCAGGGGTGGAGGGGGGAGGTGGAAGAAGAACATGAATTCAGTTTTTGACATTTTGAGTTTAAGATGTTTAGGAGATATCTAATCAGAGATGCCTAGTTCGTAGTTGGAGATGTGAGACTGGAGGTCAGGAAAGAGATTAGGACTGGCAAAATAGATCTAAGAATCATCTGTATAGAGATAGTAATTGAATCTATGGGAGCTGGTGAGATCAGTAAGTGAAGTAGTATAGAGGGGGAAAAGAAAATGGCCCAGGATAGAGTGTTACGGGGCACCTATGCTTAGTGGGCATCACCTAGGTGGAGATTCAGCAAAGGGTACTGAGGAATAGTCAGAGATGTAGGAGGAGAACCTGGATAGATGTCATAAAATGTCATACAAACTTAGAGAGAAGAGTACCAAGGGACAGAGGATGATCTGCAGTGTCACAGCCTGCAGAGAGATCAAGGACTAAGACTGAGAAAAGGTTATTACATTTGGCAATTAAAAGATTACTGAAAACTTTGACAAGTGATGTTTCAGTAGGATAATGAGGTCAGAAGCCAGACTACAGAGAGTTAAAGAATAGTTTCTTGGAACTCAACTCTTTCAAAAATATTATTTACTCATTTTAACATTCTTAAAATTTTTTTTTGAGTTCTAAATTCTTTCCATTCCTCTGGCCCCTTGCCCACCCATTGAGAAAGCAAGCATTATGATATCAATTATACATGTGAAATAATGCAAAATACATTTCCATATTAGCCATGTCATAAAAAAACAAGAAAAATAAAATGAAAAATTATATGTACTCCAATTTGCACTCAGAATTCATAATTTGTCTCTGTAGTGGTAGATGACATTTTTCAACATGAATACTTTGGAACTGTCATGGAACATCATGTTGATCAGAGTTGTTAAATCTTTCACAGTTGAACATCATTATAATATTGATGTTACTGTGTATAATGATCTTCTGTTTCTGCTAACTTCACCCTGCATCAATTCATATAGGTCTTTCCAGGTTTTTCTGGAACTGCCCCTCTCATCATTTCTTATAGCACAATAATATTCCATCACAAATATACCATAACTTCTTCAGCCATTCCCCAATCAATGGGCATTTCCTTAATTTTGAATTTTTTGCCACTATAAAAAGAGTTACCATAAATATTTTTGTATAGATAGGTCCTCTTCCTTTGTCTTTGCTCTCTTTGAGATGCAGGCCTAGTAGTGGTATTACTGGGTCAAAAGGTATGCATAGTTTTATAGCATAGTTCAAAATTTGAACACAACTCTTTCTTCATTTCTCATAGTACAGTATTCTATTTACATTAAAATACCATATTTCATTCAGCCATTGTACAATTTATGGGCACCCTGTCAGTTTTCAGTTCTTTGGTACTACAAAAATGCTACTTATAGATGTTTTTGAATATAAGTGTAAATCAATGTTTTTCCTCTTTCTTTGATTCTTTGGGGATTATAGGCTTTATAGTGGCACTGAGGGTTCAAAGTGTATGTACAGTTTAATGAAGTTAGGGGCATAATTCCAAATTGCTTTCCAGAACATCTGGACCAATTCATGGCTCTCCCAAGAATATGCTAATACCCATGTGTAACAGCAAGCACCCCGGCTTCCCCAGGATGTTTGCCAACACAGGTTCTTAGATCTGCTTTGTTAAAGGAAAGCAACTCAAAATGGGTTAAAAAGCTTACTTTAATCAGTCAGACATATATCGTTTACCTTGTTCAGGAGAAAAGGTCAGCACCCTGAACCTCAAAGTATACAGGCATAATTATCAAGACAGAAACATCAAGTAGACAGATTTCCAAACTGTCCAACCATTACATCCATACCCAGTCAACATCTGGGTTTCCACATTCTGGGTTTTTCAAAGCCGGGGGACTCTCAACAACGGCTTCCCATAATTCAGATCAAATCACAATTACTTCTCAAAGTGAGTCCCAAAACAAAGCTACACATCAGGGCTTATATAGCCTTCTCCTGGCTCAGAGAATGTAACAACCTTTTGGACCCACTGGCCAATCAAAAAGTATCTACTGAAAAACAAGCCTCCCCCACCCCAGGCTCCAGGTGCACTTTAGCCTAGGGGCAGGGAAGATCTTCCAAATTTACATTCTTATTACACCATGTTTTCCTGCAGTCACTCCCACAGTTGCCATTTTCTTTTCTTTTTGGTATACTTTGCCAGTATGGTGGGTGTGCGCCAGAACTTCAGAGTTGCTTGAGTGTACAATTACCTAATTATTAGTATTTGTGAGGGCTTTTTCATATATCTATTGGTGGCTTTGATTTCTTCCTCTGAAAACTGCCCGTTCATTTCCTTTGACCACTTAAGAATTGGAGAATAGCTTTTCTTATAAATTGAGTTCCTTCTAATAACTTATCATAGAAACTTGTTGCCAGGATTTTTTCTAGTTACCTATTTCCTTCCTAACTTTTGCTGGATTTTACTGTTTTGGGAAAAAAAAAAAACTTTTTAAATTTTATGTAACCAAAATTTTCCATTTCATTTCTGTGAGCCCGCCCCTCTATGCTTTGTTTGGTCAGTAATGCTTTCCTTATCTGTAGATTGTAAAGATAATCTTTACCTTACTTCTCTAATTTGTTTATGATGTTACTCTTTATGTCTAAGTCATGTTCCCATTTGGAGTTTTTATTGGTGCGCAATATGATGAGTTGGTCTATATTTAGTTTCTTCTATACTGCTTTCCATTTTTCTTAGCAGCTTTTGTCTAATAGGGAGATCTTACTCCAACAGCTGGGGGTTTTGATTTATTAACTACTTATACTACAGTGTTCATTTACTTCCATATATTGTGCACTTGATCTATTAGATTGATCAACCTCCCTATTTCTCAACCAATATCAAACTGTTTTTGATGGTTATTATTTTATAGTATAGTGTGAGATGTGGTACAGCCTGTCCCTCTTCCCACTTTTTTCATTATTTCCTTAGATATTCTTAACTATTTGTTCCTCCAGATAAATGTAATTACTTTTTTTTCTAGTGCCATAAAGTAATTCTATTATAGTTGGATTGGTATGATATTGAATAAGTAAATTAGTTTAGGTAGCATTATTATTTTTATTATATTGGCTCAACCTATCCATGAGCAGTTGATACTTCTAAAATTATTTAAATAAATCTTTTTCTATAAAGTGCTTTTCATAATTGTATTAATATAGTTCCTGTGTGTATTTTGGTGGATAGATGCCCAAGTATTTTATACATTCTATATTTAACTTGAATGGAATTTCTCTATCTATCAATTTCTTTTGGGTTTGGCTACTAAATACAGAAATTACAATGATTTGTGTGCATTTTATATTCTGAAACTTTTTGAAGTTATTGTTTCAATTAATTTCAGTCTGAGGTTTTCTAAGTACACAGACATATTATCTACAATAAAATGATCATTTTGTTTCTGATTTTTGCCTATGAGTATTCCCTCTGTTTCTTTTTCTTGGTTGTATTGCTATAGCTTGCATTCTGTAACCTTAAACTTCTAGAGAGAGGGGTCAGGCTTTAAAAAAAAAATTGTCTGTTTCTTTACACTGTCACACTGTAGATTTGTCTGATGTCTTAGATGTCCCCAGATGAAATGTAGATCAGGTATAGAACAGCTATTTATTCTTCCCCCATAAATGAAATGCCTGACACAGAAGAATAGAATAAAAAGAAAGGAATAAAAAGGGTGAGACTCTAAGTTGTCTCTCCTTTTGAAGTATGTTAAGTAAGTGACTCTTCCTTGCACAGTGGCCAATAATGCACTTCATCATCTTAAAGTGCAAAGTCCTTCAGGACTGAGCCAGAGCCCACATGACCCACTGGAAGTGACCCAGGGTCCTGCAGATCAGGATTACATTCTTCAGGAATCTGTGATTTTGTCAGTATGGTATTGTCTGCATAATTTCTCTATGACTTAATCGATGGTTCTTGAGAATTTCTGTAGTCAAAAAAAATCCATCATTTTGTGATGAGCCTCTCTGAACTTAATGAGTCTGCTTTTCATTTGGTAGATAAGTAGCCCAGTGTGGGACCCTTTCCAGCTTGGTGTGACCTGCCAGAACTTCTGCCCCTATGGCTCAGTCCTGGAGATATGAGGGTCACCTTCATCCTACAAAGAGAAGAGCAAGGAAGACTTGAATGAAGGAGGCATAAAAATACTAAATGTATCATGGGGTTGTAAGAAAGGCATTCTGCAACACTTTAAACTGCTACACAAATTACAACTATAAGTACTCTACAATTGTGAAGTTACTATTGCTATAGAGTCTGGATAGAGACTGGCTCTTGGGTTCATTGATAAAGGGAACTACCTATATGAATACAGGTCAATACCTTTTTTCCAAATGGTAGTTTTAGAGTTGCCTAGAACACTGAAATATTAAATGACTTGTCCAGGGTCATATAGCCAATATGTGGCAAAAGTAAGACTCGGAACCTATTTTTCAGGCAATCAAGGCCTACTGTTTAGTCCCTTTGGCACACTGCCTCTAATTATTATGGATAATTGCTGATTATTATTAATAATAATTATTTCACTTTGGTTTCCATAACGTGGTAAATAGGACCCTCGTATAGTATATAATAACTGTTGAATGAATGGCATCAAATTTAATTGAACTCTAAGAGAACAAGAGTTTTCTAACTGTAGGCTGGCAGGGGTTCTGTTTCAGAAAGGGGGTTATGGCTCCAGAGGTTGTGTGAATGTGGGGGAGGAGAGAGAATGCAATGCGATTGTCAGGAGATATCAGAGAGATCAGTGCACAGTCTTCCTGGAAGCCAGGGAATAGACTCCAGCCTGAGAGCCATAGGCATGAGTCAGTTCAGTTCTGGTCAAAAGGGTCTGGTTATTGGTTGGAGTTTTTATTCCCTTTTGGCAAGTGGAGAAGCACTCAGAGGATTAGAGTAATTGAGCTGGAATGTAGAGCATCTTTCTCAGAGAGGTCTTTCTTACTAATGAGGGCTAGAGATAGCCAGGCCTTCCTGAGAGTCTGTGGGGAACTCCTGGGAGGCCCACAGTAAACATGTGGGAAAATGGGGGAAGTCCCTCTTCCAGTTCCCCTCCCCTCAAAAAGCCTTAGAATCACAGGATACAGAATATTAAAGCAACCTTCGATCATCTAGTGCAAAACTCATACTTTACAGTAAAAGCAACTGAGGCCCAGAGAGGGGGAATGATTTGCTCCTTATAGAAAGTTCATTGCAGAACTCAGACTGTAACCTTGAGTTTCCTGACTCTCAGGCTAGATTTATTTCCTGATTGCTGACAACCTGGGCTGTCTGCCATCCCTACGTGGCTGGGCCAGACAGTTATTGTTATTGTTATTGTTGTTTGTCCTTTGCTTTCAAAGAGGACCAATGATATCACAGGATGGTGTCTTGACTTGCATGTGAATTGGATTTAAGTGAGGTAGAGTTATACAAAGTCCTCAGCCTCGCTCTCTCTCCCAGAGTCATAAAAGTCTAGTGGCAAGACAAAAGTCAGCATGACTGGTGATGGCCTGGGATGCAGTGGGCAACCTTGGCGTCTTCAATGTCTGACCGAGCTTTAAGTGCCCCACAGTTCCTGCTCAACCACTTTCATGGCTGTTTGAACATATTGTTCTCATTTGCCCATTCTACCATGGGAAGCCTTCATGTGCTTGGGAGGGGGAGGGGTTAGACATTCTCTAACTCACCAAGTGTGTGACAGACCATAAAGGAGTGTTTGAAGAGATTCTCTTACTTGGCTAGGGGTTTGCCACTTGTTTTCAGTAACTGAGCATTTGGGGACAGAGAATCATTTTTCTTAAGTGAGGAAAGCCTTTAAGAGATATTTCAACACACTTTTGCTAAGTCCTTTCCATATATAAGGATTTATGACAGGCCCTGTGGAGATACAGAGATGAATGAGACATGTTCTCTCTCCTGAAGAAGCTCACACTTAGTAGGGAGGATAAGGCAGGTGCACAGCTGGTGAAAATATGTAGGAGGAATATAAATAAAATGATATAAATTCAGATATAGGAAAGTTTACTATACTCTGGGAGGATCAGGGATGACTTCAGGAAAGAAGTAACATTTAGGTAGAATTTTAACGACTGATTAGATTTCAACAGACAGATATGGTATAGACAACAGGTCCCAAATAAATTCCCTTTTTTTTATCAACTCCTTTATTTTCTATTGTATTTCCTTGTAAACTAGTGAGTTGCCCATCACTGAAAGTGTCTAAGTAACTCCTGAATTCCCACTTGTCAAACATTCATAAAAGATTCCTGTTTTGGGAGTAAGTTTGAATTAGATAGTCTTAGAAGTCTTTTTCAATTTTGAGATTCTATGATTTATTTGTTTAAAAAAATTAAAAATGCTTAAAGGCAAACAGAAAAATTGTAATTATTATCGGAATAAACTATGTTTTCCAATTTCATTTACTAAGCATGACCAATCAAGTTATATAGAATAAATTTTTATGTTCTTTTAGTTAACCAATGTCTTTAAACAAAAAAAAAATATTGCTTATTTCCCATTTCCCCCCTCAAATTTCCTTTTTTATGAAAAAGAAAATAAAAGCACTTCTGTTTCATCCCATGAGTTTAAGAATTTGGAAAACTTGACACAATTCCAGAGCAGGGCCTTGGCCACCAGGATGAGTTTCTTCCAAATTTATTCATGTGGAGCCTGTCTCTCATTTTCTGTCTCTTGCCCTCTTACCTGTACATTGCTTTCCTTAGATCATGGGTGGGAAAGCTGAGGTCTTATCCATCAGCAGCTAAATATCACAGTATCTTAAGAGTTAGGTCAAAAAAGGAATTTCAAGATGAGAGGGTCTATCTTCCTTCTTTTTTCCACCAGGAAATGAAGCCTATAAAGAAGAAATGATTTGCTCCATGTGGTCCAGCTTGTAAGTAGCAGAAAAAGGAGTCAAGCACAGGTCTTCTGACTTTGAATCTAGTTGCTTTATTTTCCATTTCATACTTCCTCTTATTTAATGTGTGGTTGCTTAATTTCATCCAAACTGAAGAAAGATCTGTAAGAGACAGTATTTTTCTGGCAGCACTGGGGAGACAAAACACATAAAAATTTTACGATGCTAGTGAGAGAATCACATTATCTTGGAAACTAGGCCAGCTTGGTGTAGCGCAGGGGTGGAGAACCTGTGACCTCGAGGCTACATGTGACCCTCAAGGTCACAAGGGTGACTTTAGTGACTTTCACTAGGTCCTCAAGGGTGGCCCTTTGACTGAATCCAAACTTCACAGAACAAATTCTTTTATTAAGAAGATTTGTTCTATGAAGGTTAGATGAGTTTGTTCTGTGAAGTTTGGATTCAGTCAAAGGGCCACCCTTGAGGACCTAGAGGACCACAGATGGCCTTGAGGTCGCAGGGTCTCCACTACTGGTATAGTGGAAAGAGAACTGAATTTAGGGACTTGGGTTCTAATTTCAGTTCTGACATATAGTACCTATGGGAAGCTAGGTGGCACCGTGGAGAGACCATTGAGCTGGAATCAGGAAGACTAATTCTCATGAGTTCAAATCTGACCTCAGACACTTACTAACTGTGTGACTTAAGCAAGTCATTTAACCCTGTTGGCCTCAGTTTTTCTTGGAGAAGGAAATGGCAAACCACTCCAGTATCTTTGCTAAGAAAACCCCAAATGGGATCACAAAGAGTTGGACAAGATTGAAATGAGTCAACAACAACAAAAATGGCACCTGTGTGACCTTAGGAAAGTCTCTTAACATCTCTGTACCTCAGTTCCTTCCTCTATAAAGTGAAAGGGTTGGACTAGATGGATTCTAAAGTCTTCTCAGCTTCAAATTTATGATCCTCTAACCCTCAGGATGGCAGAACCATAAAATATTAGAGTAGAAAGAACCTTAAATCACAAGATTAAAAAGGTTGTAGATGTAAGAGATCATAGAAGCAGGGGTGTGATGGAGCCAGTTCAGATTGGCTCATGATATAACTAATTGTTTACTTTTCATTTTGAGAACTTATACTTCAGAAACAGGCATATGCTATGAACCATGCTTTGATTTATTGTTTTATTGATTTAGACTTAAGAAAGTGATGGAGAAAACACTAATAATGCAGATTAAACTTAAAAGTGTGTTCTGGGTAAGTTGATTCTCCCTGTTGGAGATCTGGTTGTTAGACATAAACTAACACACCCTTTCTCAAAGGTTACCTAGTCCAAAGCCACATGCTTTCACATGAGGATTCTAAAGCCCAGACAGAAGAAATCCCTTGCTCTATGTAACAAAGAACATTATTAGCAGAGAAAGGTATAACTCGTTGCCAAAATGGCAGAAGGGTCAATAAAGCGTTGGTTCAGAATGAGAAAGACGTCATCATCTGCTAGAGTCAGAGTGCTCATAAAAGAGGAGGAATTTAAACTTGGTTAGCTGTTGTCAAAAGGCTGAGGTGTGTGTGGCTTTTTCAAGTTGGACACACATAAAAGCTGACTTTTGGTTGATGGAACTAGCTGTCATTTACAGTCTGTCATTTTGTGGTCCTGTTGAAAAGCATGCTTTATCTGGAATAAGATGACCCAAGTTCAAATCCTGGCTCTGTTTCTTCCTACCTGTATGACCTTGGGAAAGTCATTTAGCATTTATAGGACTCAGTTTTACCATTAATAAAATGAAGTGGTAGTACTGGATGTACTCTGAGATCTTTTTCAGTTTTCAGTCCTGATGACTTGCTCTCTTAAGCTTAAGTTTGGCAGAAGAAAGTCCTTCATCTCTGATGTCAGCTGACTTTTAGCAAACTAATTAATGGACCACATCAAACCTAGGGAAATCAGCACATTATTTGTAACTCATTTCTCCCTTCTTGAAGAAAGCACATATTGAAAGTCACAGGATTATACAAAAAGGTGCTATAAATACATTGTAAATGATTTACAAGGGTAACCCCTCCAAACCTTTTGAGCTGGGCTCCCTAACATTTCTCTCAATAAGATTCTGGAGTCCAGCTAGACTTTCCATATTGGTCGGCGTCACTGGCCACAAGGTGGCCACACTACTCCACAGTGCCAACTGACCTTTTCTGATGACTTCTCTAATCTATGTCTCTCCCTACTTACCTTTTCATGAACTTCCTATCTGTAGGTGAAAGTTCCTACCAACTCTCTTCAAACTAAGGACTGGCTCATCTAGACCTTCCAGCTTCCACCCCTTCTCCCACCTCCAGGTCATACCTACTTTGCCCTCTGAATTCCTTATTGAAAATTCTTATTTTCAGCTTCTTCCCTAGGTTAGCCCCATATCTCTTTTATATCCCTTACCACTGGTAGAGTCCTTAAAAAATACATTAAGTTTCTTTGCCTGGTGCTATATAAACTGTGATACCCAGGGATTAAACAGACACAGTCCTTGCCATGTAGGTTCTCATATTTGACAGATTCTTCCGAATTAGGCAGACGAGGCTCTGCTACTAGCTTTCTGTAGACCCTTTGGAAAGTCTCTTTTCCCCTCTAGGACCAAGTTTTTCTTTTTCTTTTTTTTTTTGGAGGGGCAATTGGTGTTAAGTGACTTGCCCAAGGTCACATGGCTGCAAGTGTTAAGTGTCTGAGACCAGATTTGAACCCAGGGCTTCCGGAGTCCAGGGCCAGTGCTCTATTCACTGCGCCACCTAGCTGCCTCTAGGACCAAGTTTTTCACATCTGAAAAATAAATGAGTTGGACTACAACTCCCTTTCAGCTCCAACATTCTGACATTTTCCCTTCAAAGTATAATCAATATCATGAGACCTTAGACATTCATGCAAGAACTTATCAGTATAGTTAGCTTTAGTTTTATTTTAAGAAGGGAAGAGTAATATCCTTAACATATACTCAAATGTAATCTAATACTAACTCACTAGTACTCTTATATTCTGACAATAGTAGCTATAGGGAAACTGAGTAATGGAATTAAATTACTCCCAAGTCTCTAAAATATACTATTTTTAGGTGTCCCAAAATGTTTATAAAGTGTCTTTATTTTATAGAATTAAAATAATTGAGTTACATTATATTTCACCAATTTTTGCATGTATGAACACTGAAAGCCTAGAAATAAAAGCATTAGCACCAAAAAAGGTCCTTTCTTTTTCTGCTTTTCTGTGATTATGATAATAAAGGTAGCCCACATTTCTGAGACACTTTAAGATTTACAAAGTTTCTTTCTTTCTCACAACAACAGAAGGAGGTAGATGTTGTAAATATTTTTTATAGATGAAGGAACTGAGGCTCCAAGGGATAAAGTGACTTGCTCATGGCTATCAAAAACCCTCCACCTCTGACATTCTATGTTTTACAGACCAACAAAGAATAATTCTGATAAAAATGTAAAGATTAAATGTTGAATATTTTTTGGCCTGAGGTGAAGTGATTTTTAGTCTGATAAGTGGGAGAGACTTGTGGGAATGTCTTGTTTATACAGTGTGATTAGGGTAATTTATCATATCCCATATTTTAGGAAATACTCTGGAAATCTTAGGGAAATTTATTTAGTATTCCCACTCTTTTTTTTTCCCTGGCATCAATTCTCCAAAATGTCAGATAAACCTGTCTTATACATCTTGGTCATCTCTCTCAACATCACAGCTCAACAGCATTCCAGTTAGATATTAACATATTGAGTTTAATTAGAGAGGGATTTTTACACTCTTTTACATTTTTAGCATAAAAATGTCCAGTAGTTTGTTCATAACAGGCATTTATAAATACTTGATTAATTGATGGATACAAGTATTTGACAACATCCTTTAAAAATTATTGATTCTTTTTTTTGGTTACATGACCTTTATTTCTGAACATTATCTCTCCTCTCTCCATTACTCAATAAGTACCTTTAAAACAGAGATTAAAAAAAGGGGAGCAGTTTGATAAAACCAACCAATACACATTTCAATTGTGTATTCTAGACTCATTGCTACCATCTAATATTTTTTTTCCTTTTTCATATTTACTGGATTAAAATTTTCCACTTAATATCAGAGTGGTTCTTCACTCTCCTTTCTCAAGGAGTTCAAGTATCTGGCTCACTGCCTTCCTTTCCTACTCATCTCTTGCCCTTACCTTACACGAAGCGATTCAATATCCATATTAACGCCTCCTCAAACTTCCTCATTTCTCAATTCTTCAATATTCCTAAATAACATGACTATTATTTTATTCCATATCAGCCGCACACAGCTATGATTACACTTTGGATCCTATCTTTACCCATAAACTTTCCACTTCCTAAAAAAAACAACCAAAACCAAGAAACGAAAGGAAACCAAACCAAACCAAAACTCTACCCTCTAATGTTCCTCCTTCTGATAGTAATCTCTTATCATCAATATCTCATCAATATCATCACTATCAATATCTTCTTCTTTCTTAAACCTTTTCTTGAACACATTGTGACCCCCTCCCCAATAATTCCACCCCTCAAACCTTTCTCAGGCTGTTACTTCTTCTCTGCTTCTTTCTTTATTCCAATTTCAACTCCAGATCGTCATCAACTCTCAAACATGTTACTAAATCTGGTCCCTGTCTTACTCCGTTCGTTTATCTACTTCCTCTATTTTTGTTCGTATACCCCTGAACAGAAATGGAGGCACAGAACAATTGTGCTGACTGATTATAATTCATGTGATCCAACTTCAGCTGGCTCCTCACTAGGTACAGCCAGACAGCTCTTTTATTGCTACCTGGTTTTAGTTTTTCCCAGAATCTGTTCCAAACCTTATCTTCTTTTCTAAAGTCTCCCATAACTTTTCCCTCCTCATTTTCTCAGATGAGAACCTTGTCTCTTACATTATTGAGAAAACTGAGGCTATTTGATGTAAGTTGCCTATTCTGCCCTTCTCTTTATTTAAAATCCTCTTAACCTTTATCCCACAGTTGCTTCTCCTTTTCTCAAGTCTCTGACAATGAGGTGGCCCTTGTCTTTGCCAAAACCAACCTCCCTCCATGTCCTCTTGATCTCATTCTCTTCTACCTCCTCCAGGAGATTGCATTGGTATCTCTCTATCTATGGGTTCCTTCCCTACTGCCTTCAAATATGCACAAGTCTCCTCATCCTTAGACAAATAAAATCTTCAGTAAATCTTCCCATCCCCTTAGGCTAGCTAGCATCCTAGATCTCTCCTCCCTCTTTTAGCCAAACTCCCAGAAAAAGCTCTTCATCAACACATTGCAATTTAACTTTCATCTTCATCACTTACCTTACCTGTTCTCTCCAAAGTTACTAATGAATTCTTTCTTAGTCAGTCAGAAAACAAAAATTTATTAAGCACTTACTATGTTCCAAGTATTGTGCTAAGTACCAGGGATAGAAGAAAAGGTGAAAACAGTCTTTGCTTTCAAGCGGCTAAAAATCAAATGGGAGAGACAACCTTTGAACATTCCTGTCCAAACAAGATATGTAGTAGAGAAATTGGAGGTGATGTCTAAAGAAAGATTCTAATATAAGGGGAACTGGGGAAAGCTTCTTCCATAAAGTGAGATTTTAGCTGATACTTAAAAGAAAACAGAGAAACCAGGAGGCAGAAATGAAGAGCATTCATGGCATGGAGGACATCCAGTGAAAATACATGAGCTTGGTGGATGGAGTGTTTTGTGTGAGGAATAGCATTGAGATCTGTGTCTTTGGATTGTACAGTATGTAGACAGGAGTAAAGTATATATACATACACACAGATACACACATGTGTATATGCACACTTACATCTACACACAGTACATATAAATATGCATACATGCACACACATATACATATATCCACATACATGTATACAGATATAGATATAGATATAGATATAGATATAGCACTGGCAAGATAGCTTTGAAAAGCAAACAGGATTTTATGTTTCTTTCTAGAGGTATTAACCACTGGAGTTTTTTTTTAATATGTTGGAAGGAGTGGTGAGACCTGTACTTTAAGATCACTTTGCCAGCTGAATGGGAAGATGGATAAGAGTGGGGAGAGACTTGAAACAGGGAGATCAACTCCTACCCTCAAAGCAGAGGACTTCAGCATATATATGACTATACCTTAACTTCCCACTTCCTTAATTTATGCATTTTCTATGACCTACTTCAGCTACAGACACACAGATGGTGATATGTTTGATCTTGTCATCACCCACAAGTGTTCTACTTCTATGTTTATAAACTCTGAAATTCCTTTATTTGGTCACAATCTTTTGTCTTTCCATTTTCTCTTGTGCTTTATGACACTTAACCCTCTTTTTTTTTGTTTGTTTTTGTCCTCACTGTGACCTTCAGTCCCTCTATCCCTCAAATCTTTCCTAGACCATCACCCCTCTACTGGCTATACTTTTTTCCCTTTCTCATCTTGACCTCTTGGTGACCCTGTTCAACTCTGCACTATCTTCTATTCTCTAGTTTCTTGCCTACTTATACTATCACCAATCTTTCTCTAGACTTGGATTAATCCTACCATTTGCTACCTTCAATCCTATTCAGATACTGTTCCTTGTAGTCAGAGAAAATCATGAAACTACACTGATCAAGTTCACAAGAAATTTATGTTATATAATTTAAACTGGGCCCTCACTGCTACAAGGCAATCCTTTTATATCTTCCTAATCAATTTACTATTTCTTACCACAGTATCATTTCAAAATCTTTTTGTCCCTTCTCAAACCTCTCCTGGCTCTCTCCTCTCCAACCCTCTCAGTTAAGAAACTTGCCTTATATTTCACTGATAAAAATTGAAACCATCCATGGAAACTTTTCTCTTTTCCCTTTCTCCTCCTTTCACAGAACCCAGATGCCTCTACCACACTCTCCTCTGTCATCCTTGTCTTATGATGAGGTTTCTCTTCTTGCCAAGGCAAACCTTTCTACATTAACATGTGATCTTCTTATGTCCCATCTTTTCCTGGAGACTACCCCCTCTTCCTATCCCCTTTGTCTGACTAATCTTCCATCTTTCCTTGTCTACTGGCTGCTTCCCTGCTGACTCACTCACATTCCTCTCATCCAAAAAGACAAAAACAAAACCCAAACCAATTACCAAACCGAAACCAAACACACACACACACACACACACACACACACACACACACACACACACCCCAAACAAAAACAAAACAAAAACCCCTCACTTGATCTGTTTGTCCTTGCTAGCTATTTTTGGGATATATATGTAACAGAAAGAAAGATTTCCCGAGTTTTACCTCACAAGGTAAAGATGAATTGTTAACTTCACAAAAGGCACTGATCTGAGGCATTTGATAGAGTTAAGAAGTGAACAGGAAGAGAAATTTTGAGAAGTAGTTATAGTATGAGATCAGTGGAAGAAGAAAAAGATAGGGTTTGTTTCTGTTTTGCTGGGAGCTGTGCTTTGCTGTGAGAAGAGGCTTGTGCTATTATATCATGATTTTTTATTCTGGTCTTCTATTGAGTAAATGCAGGAGGAATGTATCCTGGATGGACCCCAAAAATGTAGCTTGGCTATGATATGATACCTTTGCTTTTGGTATATGAGATGGTTTACTCTAATTCATGCTGTCAAGTTTAGGATTTCTGTAGTGGGGTCACCATTATGCAGTTACAACTCTTTACTGTCTCAAGGTTCCAGGGGCAACTCTGGTGGAATTGTAGCTCCTGAGCCCACAATAAGGTCCTTTCCACTCACCAAAAATTAATCACCATGATTCTCTTAAATATTAAACATTTACTTACAAGCTCAATATTTACTCATCAGAAGACCAAATCAGGAAAAGCAAAAATAATTATAACTCTGTATCTATAAACCTGGGTCAGACTGGGTCCATGGAAGAAACCACACATGCACTTAAAGAAACCTAGGAGGGAGGCAGATGAGTAGGGAAATCCTTTTCCCTCAGAACAAATCACAACTCTAAACACTAGTAGGCCATTATTCCTTGGCCCCTTCAGGAACTATCAGCACCACATGAAGGTAGTTTTCTACTAGCACATTCCCTTCTAGTACTTAATGGTAAAGCTGCTTCTTTCTTGCTCTGGATCCAATGGAGCAGTGTGAAGTTCTTTTTGTTCACAGCTGTCTTTAAGAGGGTTCTGAGAAAAAGTGTTACACTCTTTCAGTGACAAGAAGTTCCATTAAGCTGTAGCACAGCTAAACTCCTCAGATTTTGAAAGTGCAGGGAATATTTGTCCAATCAATTTCAATCCCTTCTCATAAGAAAACATAGGTTTCAGGGGGACATAAAGGTGATGCAACTCTCCCTCTATTTCTCAAACCAGATAATAAAGGGCAACACAGGCATCCCTGAGAGGATTCTTCTTTCTCAGTTCTAGATGGCGCTAGAGAGCAATAGCCTCAGTAGCTTTACACAGAGCACCAAAATTCAGCTCTCAGTCAATGATCTTCTAGTTGCTATCCAGTCTTTCTCTAGCTCTTCAGTAAAGTAATGTCTTTCTTCCAAACAGCAAAGTTTGAGGAAAAGCAACTAAAAAGTCAGTTGTCTCATCTGGAAGTTTTCTACATCTTCTGTCCCCAGCTTCTTGTGATTGGTCATATGGTCAGTTCATTGTCCTACTTCCATCTATCTCTCATGAAAGCTTCTTCTCAAAGCTTTTCTTCCTGTTTGCTTCTCAATTCCATCCTGTGCTTCAGATCAAAGCCTTTTGTGGAGTCACTGACTCATCTTTACCTTATGAGGTAAAATTCAGGAAATCTATCTTTCTGCCAGTTATGAACCCAACAGTCACTATGTAATTTTCCCATAGTGACCAGTTATATGATTTAAAATTTTGTCACTTATAAACTTCAAATCTCTAACAACAATCACTTGCAAATTATTTGACAGACCATAATGACTTCATTGTACTGTTATATATATATATATATATATATGTTCTCTTAGTACACTCATTGGTAGGGTAGTTCTTTATCTGGTCTTTGGAATAGTCTGTGTCTTTCCTCAACAATTTATCTGAGAGACTGTCTCTTTACAAGTGACTTTCTATCAGTTTTGTTACACAAATATTTTTTTCTCTACACTTTTCAGAAGCTGAATTGTTCACATATAAAAAGAGTAGTATATTATATCTGAATTTTTCATATTCTTTGTTTAAGTTGCAGGAATATTTTATTACACTACTGTACCACATTTTATTTAGCTCGTTCCCAAATGATGGACTTCTACTTTGTTTCGAATTCTTTGCTACCTCAAAAAGTGAATATTCAGCAAATTGGGCATTGGTGGAGAGGGACAGAGATTGTGATATCTTGAGATCTTCCTAGCATCCACTGTTGGTTGGACCATTTGGATTAATAACATTTCCTATTTTGTGAATTCAAATAAATGTGCCTATAAATGATAATGAATTCCATGGAAAAAGCACTCAATCAAAATGCCAAATGAATACCAAATGTTATCCTAACCCCAAGTCATGATTTTAAAAGTTTGAATTTATGGATGAAGGGAAAGCATTCGTTACGAGTTCTTGCGGGAATCATACTCTTCTAGAAACTCTGGGGCTTATTATTAATATTTTACTAAGGTGGTGAAATGCCAGGTGAAAGCTTAAAATGCTATTAAAATTCATACGTATAGCTATACATATATATATTTCCAAATGCAACTAATAAATAGTAGTTTTGAAGAAATGCTTCACTAATTTTTGATCCTCTGAATCAGAAGGCCAGCAGAGTCAGACAAACTCTTGCTTCCAAGGCTTCCTGGGAGTAACTGGAGACTAGACCACCCTGGTCTTTGATTGTTCCATCCTTTGCGGGTGCAGTGTTTGTGTTCCACTGGGTGAATGCATGTCTTTGGCTATCTACAACTTCTGTTGGGGGTAAATGCATGAAAGAAAAATATCTATGGATAGACCTGTAATCCTCCACTCTTTAGAAATCTCTCTGGTTGTTTATTCGGGTCTCTGATGACTTTTAATTATAGTTAAAAGTCCATTTGTTTATTTCAGAGACAGCCCAGAAGAGAAGAGAAAATATCCCACAGCCCTAGTGAGTTTAGTGAGCAGTCTGTCCCTTCTTTTAAGGAACACTGTAAACGACTCAGAAGTGACTGCCAGCTTATTATCTAACTCAGCCTGCAGTGACTTCATGGAAAACAGCAGCAGTACTGTTTGCCAAAAACAAACTCAGGCACATGTATTGACTTTAAAAAAAGGGAGGGAGGAATAAAAGAGAAGAGGAAAAAACAGAAGGAAGAAAGAGGGGAAGGAAGATAAGGAAGGGGAAGAGAATGGGAAAAAGAAAGGAGGAAGGGAGGAAAGAAGAAAAGAGAAAAGAAAGGTGCCTTCTGTTCTCTAGAACAGTGTGGTGTCCAAAATGGAGATGGTGGTCTTGCCCCAAGGGACATATGATCAACCAAATGAAGAGTGGGAAGACAGGGAGAATTCATCCTTATTGCAATAGCCAATTGTGGGGCTTGTCATCAACACAATAATACTTACCCCAGTTTTTTGTAATACTGACACTCATTCCCTCTGCTTTGCAAGCTCCCAACTCACCCCTTCTGAACTGGGTTTTCTCTCTAAGGCAGTTATTACTTAAACTCACATTATCCACAGCGCCTGGGAAGATACCATTGGGCCAGTTTTGCCCTCAATCCCTGTATCCCCAGATGCCTCATGACTGTGACAGGCATTGAAGAGGTAGATTTTGCTTTGGGGTCAGTGACTGGTGAGTAACAGCCCCATCCCTTTTTGTTTCTGTTGGGTCAATCACATAGGATAAGCAGGCATGGATAGATTATGATCTGGATCACATTTTGTTACATAATCCTACTCCCCCCCCAAAAAAAAATAAAATAAAAACTATCTTCTCTTTAAACATGCTTCTTACTGCTAAGGGCATCATCATCCCAGGTTTTCACAATATTAATGTCATCTCCAAGTTGTCAATCTCCCCCACCTCCCTTATTCAATTAGTTGTCAAATCTTTTTGGTTCTATTTCCCCTCTGTCACTCTGTCCTGTTTTCTTTATTCATACAGCTGGAGAATGGGGGATGTTAAAGGAGGACCGACTCCTCTGGTGTCAAAACCTGTTCAAGGGTGCTCATCCACCTTTAGTGTCCAACTGGTCACCCTTCTCTCACCTGTGGCTCTAAGAAGTTGATACTCAGCAACCACACCCCAGTAAAACCATCTCAGCAGACAGGCTAAAGTAGGTTGAGGGTAATCGACAAGCCCCAAACACATGGGTGAGCTAGTCTTTCCCACACATGTGAAGACCTCCCCCTGGTGAAATGGACGAATGGCCATGAAGGTGGCTGAAGTAGTCATTGTAAAGTGCTTAGAGCTTGGTCAGAAATCAAAGATACCAAGTTCATCCACTGAATCCTGGGCCATTGCCAGTCATTCTGACTTTTGTCCTGCCAGCGGACTTTGATGACTCTGGAAGAGAAAGCGAGGCTGGCAACTTTGTGCAACTCTGCCTCACTTCAATCCAAGTCCTGTACAAATCAAGACACCATCCTATGATGTCACTGGTCCTCTTCAAAAACGAAAGACAAAGAACAGCAACAAAACATCCATCCAGCACACTAATGCAGCCCTCATCCCCTCTGGCCTGGATGCTTACAGTGTCACTCATCAGCTCAGTCATCTGGCAGTTCCTTAGTGGGTCTATATATTTTTATGTAAATTTTATAATTTTCATAAGCATTTGTGCAGTAGTGCAGCTATAAGCAAAACTATTGGGAGGAAGTTAAATATTTTTGATTGATAAAAGTGGTCAGAAAAGTTTGTAAACTGCTATTCTAGTTTTCCTCAAGAATTTTCCCCTTGATTTGTGCTTGTCTTCTCAAACTCCCTCTTTTCAGTATCTAGCTCATGGTGAGGAAAGCCCTGGTATAATATCATATTCTAGTTGTTTACCAGGAGACACATTTTTCTGATCTTGAAGATGGGGGAACAGTTTTGGCTCAGGGGTCTTGAGTCTTGTCCTTTCCTTAATACTGTCATGAACTTAGGGCTGGAGGGAGCACTTCCCTCTATTTCCCCCAGGGAAAGAGAGAGTCCTTCCAAGGAGTAATAAATAGGGTTCTCCAATTCAGTTGAAAGGGAATTGGGGCCGGCTGTTTTGTCTTGCTTTGTTTTGGTTCTTTTCAGTGAGTGCAGTTTTGCTGTGTGGGGAGCGACCAACATTTTCTGCAGCTGGTGGAAATTTAGGTTTGTTCCTTCGGAAATGTTCTCTCAGGCTCTCTAGAGTCTCCAGGCAAGAATGATGTTTTGCTTTGTGTATCTAAATGCTTCATGCAAGAATATTAGTTTAGTCCAAAAGAAAAGAGTGGTTGAATCAATTGCTTCTGGAAATAGACCGTTTAACCCATCAGATTTAGAGCTGGAAGGGTTCTTAGATCTCATCTAGCCTCAAACAATTGTTGTGAGGGTGGAGGTCTAAAGTCATGCAAGTTGCAAGCAACACGATTAGAGCCCAGATCCTTTGACTCCAAATCTTAATAATAAGTTAGTATTTATACGACACTTTAAGGTTTGCAAAGAATGTCACATGTATTATCTCATCTGATTCCTCTAACAACCTGGTGAGGTAGGTACAATTATCATCCTCATCTTGTAGACAGGAAATTGAGGCTGGGATCAGTTTTACCCCCCCCTTTTTTTTTTTCCTCTTCCTCTTAGAATTTCTAGTTTCTTCCAAAACTCGACTGGAACACTACTTTCTACATGAAGCCTTCCCCTAGCCCTACGAATCCCATCTTCCAAACAGCTAGTGTATCCTCTGAAATTACATTGTATTTATTTATATGTGCACGTGTTATATTTTCTCCTACCCCACCCTGTAGAATGCAGGATGATTGAGGACAGAAACTATTTCATGCATGCTATTGCAGCCCCAGCACTTTGCCCGTGCCTGGTACATAGGCTCTTACTTTGTTATTGTTTGTCCTTCATTTTTGAAAAGGACCAATGACATGATGGGGAGATGTATTTTTTTTTTAAATTAATATCTTTATTTAAAGTTTTGAGTCCGAAATTCTCACTCCCCTTTTCCCTCCCTGAAATGGTAAGCAGATAGAGGTTATGTATGTGCAATTATGTATAACATTTCCATATTAGTCATTTTGTTCAAGAATACTTGAATTAAAAAAAGAAAGCTAAAAATAGCATGTTTCAGTCTGTATTCAAACAATATTGGTTCTTTCTCTGGAGGTGGATAGTATGCTTCATCATTAGTCTTTTGGGATTGTCTTGGATCATTGTATTGCTGAGAATAGCTAAGTCATTCATAGTTCTTCATCAAACAATATTGGTATAACTATGTACATTCTCCTGGTTCTATTCACTTCACTACGCATCAGTTTATGTAATTTTTTTCCAGATTTTTCTGAAATCATCCCACCTGTCATTTCTTATAGCACAATAATATTCCATTACAGTCATATACCACAACTTGTTTAGCCATTCCCCAATCAACGGGAATCCCTTTGATTTCCAATTCTTAGTCCCCACAGAAAAAGCTGCTATAAAAGATTTTTGTACAAATAGGTCCTTTCCCTTTTTCTGGATGTATTTGGAATATACACCTAGCAGTGGTATTGTTGGATCAAAGGGATAAGCACTTTGGGTATAGTCCTAAATTGTTTTCCAGAATGGTTGTATCAACTCCACCTGTCGGTGCATTAGTATTCCAGTTTTCCCACATCCCCATCCAACATCCAACATTTTCCTTTTTTTGTCATATTAGTCAATCTGATAGGTGTGAAGTGGTACCTCAGAGTGGGGTGATGTCTTGACTTGCATGTGAATTGGATTTAAGTGAGGCAGAGTTGTAAAAAGTTGTCAGCCCCACTTTCTCTTCCAGAGTTATTAGAGTCTAGTGGCAGGACAAAAGTCAGGATAACTGACAATGGTCCAGGAAGCATTTCCAATATCTAACTAAGCTCTAAGTACTTGCTATCTTCATGGCCAATGGAACAAATTGTTCTCATTAACCCATTCTGCCAGGGGAAGTCTTCACATCATTGGGGGTAGACATGCCCCTAACTTACCCATGGGTTTGGGGCCTGTAGGTCATCTTCAATCTGTATGCAGAGACAGTTTACTGGGATGTGGTCACTTTATATCAAAAGCTCCTTAGAACCACAGGTAAGAGTTGGGTGAAGGTGGACAGCAAAGGTGAGTGGCTCTGAAAAGGACTTGGTATGCCCTCACCGCAAAGGGGCTAGTTCTCCCTGAACACCCCTTACCCCAGACTCTTATTAAATACTTGTTGATTGATTCCATGTCTATGACTTCTATATCTCTCAGACTTAAATTGTTTAAGCATTATGTTTCTTTTACTTTTGTCAATACTTCAAATATTCATGATTTCAAAGGTAGATATCCTCTCTTTGCTGCTACAGATAATAACTGAAATTTAAATATTGTTTTAAGATTTGCAAAGCTCTGTATGTTCTCACTTTATCCTTCCAACTACCTTGTGAGTTAGATGATATTGTGAACCCCCTTTTACAAGGAGTAAATGGAGGTAAGAGAGGTTAATGAGTTTCTCAGGGTTACACAGATAGTGAGACTTGGTACCGGGTTTAGCCTGACTCTTGAGTCCAGTGCTTAGCCCTCCATATCTAAATCTTTTTGAGTTTTGGGGGCTTAAACATTCATTCTCTGGGGGCCAGCCTTTCAAAGACAGGCCTCTCTGAATTCTAGGTTGGTCCTGGGATGACATATGCAAGTCCATCACTGGGCCCATTCTCAGCCTTCATTGCTGGATAGGCCTACTGAGCTTTTACTCTGCTGGTATAGTCTTGGGAAGTCCAAGGACCTTCATGACAATGAGGCATTGGAGAAGTATGGCAGTAAGAGGAATAATAATTTAAAGAACTCAGTCATGGACACACACATAGGCAGCTTGGGGTAGCATGAGGAGCAATGACCTTAGAATTCGAAGACCTGAGTTTGAGTACTGATTTCAAAACTTGAATAAATGAAAGAATGAAAAAAAAATGAAACATTTTAAATATTTACAATATGACAAGCACTGTGCTAAATGCTGTGAGCATAAAGAGGAAAAAAAGGTGGTCCCTATAGAATACTGAGTTTCTTAACCTCTGTGAGCGTCAGTTTCCTCATCTGGAAAATGAGAGAGGGTTACACTGGGTGGACTGTAAAGTGGACCCTTCCGCCTCTTAAATCCGATGATCACATCTTATGGGTGACACTAGTGGTCATCCCTCCCTCCCAGAGCTGTTGGAAAGAAAATGTTTTGTAATCCTTAAAGGGCTAGACAATTGGGAGCTGTTATTTTTATAGAATCCTTTGAAGACTACAAAGAATTTTACCAAAATTATCTCATTTGATGCTCACAAAAACCCTGGAAAATCAGTGGTGCTGAGATTAGCACCCCTATTTTATGTGTGAAGAAGCCGTGCCTCAGATTAGAGGAGCTCTAGTTTACTGAGGACCCCACCGCCAGGAAGGATCAGAGCCTGGAGAGCAGGTCCTCAACCTTCCAATCCTATGTTCTTCTTGTTCCATGTTGCCTCAGAACAGATGACAAGTTGTTGCTTCAAGAAGGAAATCCACCCCACAGTTTAGTCTTTCAAACTTAATTTTGTAAAGTGGGTTAAAGGTCAGTCTTTGCTGAGTACAGAGCTGGCTTTGTGTACATTAAATGTGCTTTCCATGGGATAATTAAACCTTTTGTCTCAGGCCCTACAGGGGCTCTCCATTAGTAACATCCTGGTGCCTATAAGGGACAGGAACTGCTGGAAATGCATGCGTACCTTCTCTGAAATGGCCCGACTCTATGATATTATGCTGCTCCCTTGGACGTGGCATTCTCAATTACTGGGTTTTACTATGGGGACTATATCAAAATGCCTGGATTCTTTCACATTCGGGGGCCCTGTGGGAGACATCCTCCCATTCTATAGCTCTTTGTTGCACTAATTGAAACAATAATAATAGTGGCTGGCATTTACATGGTCCTTTAAGGGTTACAAAGCCTTTTTATATCCATCACGTCATTTGATTCTCAACCACCCAGTGAAGGAGAAAGGCTGGCCGTTATTATCCTTTTTTTACATATGAGGAAACTGAGGCTCAAAGAGATATGAAGTCACGTGGCTAATAAGTGTCAGAACTGGAATTGTAAGTCCAGCACTCTTCCTACAATGCCATGCTGTTGAATCACTGATAATAAATTAAAAAAAAAAAACTTACTGTGTGACCTTGAAAAAGCCCTTCTTTTTCTGGGGGTCTCTATTTCTTCATGTGTAAAATGTATTAGTTAAAGCGAAAACAATATGGAATTTTGACATTGAGTCAAATATTGACTCTGTCAATCAAGAATTGTGTGAGTTTGGACAAATCATTTCATTTATTTGGGCCTTGGTTCCCTAATTTATAAAATGAAGGGGCTGGATTAGAGATGATCTCTAATATTCCATAACTTAGCTATTTGGGAGCAGAGAGTTGTGCTTTGTTTTGTTTTGTTTTTGATCTTCAGTGCCTACCCTGGCGCTTTATACAAAGAACTTAATAAATGTTGTCAGCTTGAATTAAGTTGGTGCGCCATTAGGCCTATGCTATACTGGATCCAAGTATTTACTTAACTCTACTTAGTCCCTGCAGTGGTACTGGTGTCTTGCCACTTTCTTTCATCAAACCTTCCCCTCCTACCCACTCCTTCAATATCACACCCTTGGTTCAACTGCATTTCCTGTTGCTCCAGTTTCACTTCTTGGGTTGTTCTGGAAACTCAAATTTCAACTCATGCTTTCCTTCTCACCTCTCAGGGTCCTCAGGGGATTCGATTTGGAAGAGTGGCTTCCCTTGGATGAACACATCCTCCACATTTTCTTCATTTCTCCATTCCTAATGAAGTAAGATTCCATGGACTTTCTCTCTGATGGTTCAGAGCTGTGGTGACCTTGGACCCCCAATTACATGTTACAGATTACATGTTTCTGCCATCCTAGCTAAGTGCAGAGAGGTTCACCCTCCACCAGATGGATTTTTTAAGGGGTGTTAGGCTGGTAATAGCTTCTCATGAAATAATTTCCCAAAGTGTAGAGAGGTTTTCTTTTATATGGGTGAAGGAAGTATTCATTAATAAAGTAATAATTTCTTAAAGTATCAAGAAGGGGAGGAGGAAGGAAGCAAAAAAGGAAGAAAGGAAGGAAGGAAGAGAAATACTCTATGTTATTTTTTGTTTTGGGGAATTTTTTCATATTGACACTTTTTTTTTTCACATGTGCTCCCAGGGGACCTAGCTGTGCCTAACTCCAGATGTGGTGCTTTTGAAAATGTAGAGGCTTTGGTGAAAGGGAAGAACTGAGTGTCCTGGGGAGAGCTGTGAATTGAGAAAGAAGCCCTCCCAGGCTGTCCTGCTGTATTTCCTTGCCAGGTTTTTCTTCCTATTGGCCCATCATGGCTGTTCCAGTCCCAGATTTCTCTGGACCTGGGCCTGCCACTTAGGGCCACTGAAGAGAAATGTTGAATAAGATAGAATGGTATTGGAGGCAGCAAACTTCAGGCTACCAAAGGCATTTTTTTCTTTACTGAGAGAGACATTTAAACATGATGTTCCACATATATATATATGTATATATATACACACACATACACATATACATACACATGCATATCATATATAATAATCCATGTATATCTATACATACAAATATATACATACACATACTGCACAAACATACATATATATTTCAATGCACAAACATATATGTGTGCACACAACACACACATGCACCATGCATGCCAACACATACACTGCATGTATGTAATGTAACGATTCACACTATATACGTACAGTGCATAACACATACACATGTATGTGGACACACATACACATCTACAATTACACACACGTATAACTTGCACATGTTATATAACATATAATATACACACATATGTATGCATATACACATAGACATATATTCACATACATAATTATACATATGTATAAAGGTACACACATACACACATATATATTGCTTAGGTCATAATTCCTAGTAAGTTGTGACAAATGAGATCAATTTTGCAAAACGGGGTCAGACCTATCCGTTGGTGTTAATTTGATGGCTTAGATCACTCCCTCTCTCCTTCTCCCTCATTAGGACAGGAATCATTTCTTGTCTTAACTTTATATGTCCTCCAGGACTTAGCATAGATTGTTCTCTACGTTGTAAGCAATTCATATTTTGGGGGAGAAGAAAAAGGACTTGGATTTAATGTCTTTATTTCTCTGAGTCGCCATTTCCACACATGCACACACACATATACATGCACACACACACTATTACTTCACAGAATTGTTATGTTGTAAACCTTAAAGTGTTATAGAAATGGGAACTTTTATAATTTGATACTCCTCCTGTGACCACCACTGCTATCACTACCGCTACCACCATCTCTTCTATACCCTTTTTGATGCCATTGTCACTGAGGGAAGTGTTGTGGTAGAGTAGAATGCTGAATCTGGAGTTAGTGAACTTGGATTCAAATTCCAGTCCAGCCATTTAGTAGCTGGACAAATCACTTTACCTTTGGGTACTTTAGTTTCCTCATCTGTAAAATAAGGATGCTGGACCATATGCCTTCTTTGGTCCCTTCCAATTCTAATTCTATGATACTATGATTCTAAGACAGGACACTGATCTGAGGCAAAATAATACCTTAAATTTATATAATGTTTTACAGTTTGCAAAGCTCTTTACATATATGGTCTCCTTTAAGCCTCCTCTCATCCCTGTGAGGGAGGTAGTAAGATATTATTTTCCTCATTCTATAGTCTCTCCTTTCAGGACTTCAGTTTTCTCATCAGTATATAAGATGGGTGATCAGGAGAGGTCTGTTCCCTTTCATTTTCCTCCCTTGCACTGTCACATAGCTAGTAAGTATTAGAGATGGCCTCAAACCAAGGTTCCCCCTTGACTACAAGTCTAGGAAATCATGACATGTTCAGTAATGCTTGCACTATTGACTGTAAGACATAGCGGAGAAATCAGCTTTAAGATGATGAAATGAGTGTCAACATCCTTTCAGGACAGCTGGTCAGGAAATAAAAGGACAAGGATGACTCAGGGTGACCACTTGTGGTTGGGTAATGAGGAAGGAGGGCAAAGTTTTTATATCTCTTTTTTCTTTTTTTATATCATTTTCATATCTCTTCTCTGAACACTTATAACTTGTCAGGAGCACAGCTGCAACAACCAGCCCAAGGGGACCACTTCAGATCACCATGGCCGTGTACTGGAGACAGCTTGAACCAGCTTGAGGGCCGATTGTTATATTTTCAATGTGAACATTTATATCTTAGAAATGAGCAAATGCTACATATCTGGGCTTGGTTTATTGTTTTATTGATCATCTAGACTTAAGAAAGTAATGGAAAAATGTTAACCAATAATGCAGATTAAACTTGAAAGTGTGTCATGGGTACTAGAAAGCTTGTTAAACATTTACTGGCACAGCTCTTTTTAGAGAGGAAACACGTTATTGTGGACTTGGGGTCAGGAGACCAAGATGACCATAGACAGGTCACTTTCCTTCTACTATCAGCCTCCCATCTGCAATTCCAGAAATTTCATATTACTGCTGTGTTTATTATACAGTTTGCACAGACCCTCTCTCCTTACCCAAGACTATTAGAACCCTTACCTTCCTTCAAGGATCAGCTCAAATACCTCCTCCTACACAAAGCCTTTGTTGATGACCCAGTTATCAGTGCATTCTCTCTCTCTCTCTTCCCAGTTACCTTGTATTAAGCTATTTAATTATGTCTATTTCCTTTTCCCCCAGTAAAAGGTAAGCCTCTGGAGGATATGGACTATTTAATTTTTATCCTTGTGACCTCACTGTCTAGCACAATTCCATGTACATAGTGAGAGCTTAATAGATATTTGTTGAATTGAATATATTTATTTGACAATTAGGAAAACTGTTGTGAAGCCCACCGTTGATTTCTGGTCACGAGGCAGCAAGTGAGTGCAGGGACCAATACGTTCAGAGTCAGCTCTCCTTTTCTTGCACTGAAACCTCAAGGTTTCAGTCAATGTTGACTGATGGACTGTATGACTCATTTCATGACTTTTTCAGAGATAGTAGAGTTAATGACCTCTCAAGTCTTTTCCAGTTCCAAATCTATAATATAATGATCCTTTGATAACAACATAGACAGGGAGCCCCATGGTGCAGTGGTTATGGTACTTTAAAGTCAGGCGATTGGAAGTTGAATTCTGGTTCTATGCTGCTAACTCTCTAGATGACCTTAAGCCTCCTCTTTCAGAACTCAGTTTCCTTATTTGCATGTGATGGAGCTGATTAGGGGACATCTGTTCCCTCTTCTCCTCCTTTTCTTCTTCTGGATTGGAACCTCCAACAGCTTTGTCTCTAAGCCTGTTCTATAGGATGACCCCCAAAGGCCCCAGTATAGCACATTGGGGGCTGCTCTGATCAGCCCTATTATACTTTTGGATTGGAACCTGTGAGTTCCATCCCTAGGAACATTTGTAGCTATAAGCCTGGGCCCATTCCAACAGATGATGGATCTGCCCTGATTACTCTCATTACATATAAAATCAGGGAGTTGTAATAGCTAGTCTCTAAGGCCTGATCCAGCTTTAAATCTATGATCCAGAGTGTTCATGGAGCAAATGTAGTCACTGACAAATAGCCTGAAGAATAGTGACCTTGAATCTTAATCATTTGCAGTCATTGCCTTTAGTGAGGGGAACATGAAAAAAAATTGGAAAGAGTCTAATTAAACTTGTTAAGGTAAAACCCTGGGGTTACACTAGAGAATTGGCTGCATCTCAAATTTGTACAGCTACTTTCTCCCAAGAGCTTTATGAATGTGAGATCATTTAGCCACAGAAACATAGAAACTTAGGACTGGACCTTAGATGTCAAGTGATCCATCTATACCTGAGACAGGCATCTCTTCGATGTCATCCCTGACAGGTTCTCAGCCATCTGCTTGAAGACCTCTGGAACTGTGGGGGCTCTATCACTTTGAATGGAGATGTAGGAAGCTCACATATAGAATCTGAGGAAGGCACAGAGCTAGGAAAGTATATTGTATCACAGAGCAAGTATGTGAAAAAAGAGCTTGGTGAGCCCTAACAATAGGCTAATTCTAGTAATAATAATAATAGATTTTGTTTACTTAATGCAAAAACGCATGTTTGCAAAGACCTTTACAAATGTTACCTTGATTCAACAGTCTTGGGAGGTAGGTGCTATTATCCCCATTTTACTGAGGCAGATAGATTTTTTTTTTTTTTAAGAAATGGGGAAGAGAATAAGAAAGAGAATATCCTGGTTATGGTTATTAGAACATCAACCCCCTCCCTATCGAGGCAGCCTATAATAAAAATCATAGCTTCCATTTAGAGGTTTCAAGTTAATCATATTGGTTCTGCATAACCATGGAATGTGATACATAGTGAAAATATGATTACCTACATTTCAGAGAGGAGGAAACTGGGGTGCAGACCGCCCCACAGGCCCCAAGTGGCAGGGCTGGGGCTCCAGCGAAGGCCTCGGGACTGCAAATCCCGGGCTTTCCACTATGCCTTATTGTCTTTCCATCAGGAAATGCTTTCCTCAGCATATTTCTGTGAGGCATAAATGTTATTTTCATTTTACTGAGGAAGAAACTAAAGAGCATGAGGAGCAGTGATTTGTCTAGGGTCATGTGATATTCCCTGGCCACTCGACTAATGAGCTTATTGCCCTAGATTCTTAGAAAACGTGCAGTTAAGTCCACAGTTGTCAGATACTGGCTATAAAATGGGAAAGGAGAGATTAGGATGACCTTTCATATATATATTTCAATAGCACAGTTCTAACCACATCACTCCCCTATTCAGAAAGCTCAGATAGTTCTCTCCTTACATAAGGATCTCATACAAACTCAGCTGTTTGACTTTTTAAAGCCTTTCACAGACTGGTACCATATTATCTTTTTAGGCTTAATGCATGGTATTCACCTGCTTCCTTTAAGTCCCAGCTAAAAATCTCATCTTCTGCAAGAAACCTTTCCTAGTCCCCCTCAGTCTTAGTCCTTTCCTTCTGTTGAATATCTACAATTTTACCCTATTTTATACCTGGTTTGTACTTAACTGTTTTCGTGTTCTCTCCCTCATTAGACTGTAAGCTCCTTGAGAACAGGAACTGTCTTTTCTCTTTCTTTGTATTCCTAGGGCTTAGCACATAGTAGGTATTTAATAAAGCCTTGTTGACTGATTGACTGACTATGCCAAACTGACTTCCTTGTTATTTCCTGTCCATGCCATTCCATCTTCTCCCTCTTAACCTTTACACTGCTAACTCTATACCTGTAATTAATTTCCTCATCCCCTCTGCTTTCTAGGATCCCCATAGGATCTTCCTCCAAACCCCTGCTCAGATTCCACCTCCAAGAGTAATCTATATCTCCTTACTTGCCAACACCACCTCCCATCACAAATTACTACATATTCACTTTGTATGTTTTATATTCACTTATGTCCACACATGCCATTTTTTTCTCATTAGGGTATAAACTGCTTAAGAGCAAGGGACTGTAATGGAAATGTAAATTTAAAGATCTTCCCTGCCCCTAGGCTAAAGTGCACCTGGAGCCTGGGGTGGGAGGCTTGTTTTTCAGTAGATACTTTTTGATTGGCCAGTGGGTCCAGAAGGTTGTTACATTTTCTGAGCCAGGAGAAGGCTATATAAACCCTGATGTGAGGCTTTGTTTTGGGACTCACTTTGAGAAGTGTTCTGTGATTTGATCAGATGAAACTCTGGGAAGCCATTGTTGAGAGCGCCCGGCTTTGAAAAACCCAGATGTTGATTTGGTATGGATGTAATGGTTGGACAATTTGGAAATCTGTCTACTTGATCTGTTTCTCTGTCTTGATAATTCTGTCTGTATGCTCTGAAGTTCAGGGTGCTGACCTTTTTCCCCTGAATTAGGTAAATGATATATGTTTGACTGATTAAAGTAAGCTTGTTAACCCATTTTGAGTTGCTTTCCTTTATCAAAGCAGATCCAAGAACCTGTGTTGGCAGCAAACCCTGGGGACGCTTGGGGTGTTTGCTGCTACAGGGACCATGATCTTTTGGTTTTCCTATTGCCAGCACCTACCACAGTGTCCAGCATATGATAGGCATTAAATAAATACACTGTTGAATATAATTAACTGTCTCTATAGCTAGAGGACCTGGTGTTCAAAACCCAACTCTAAGGCTAAACTGTGATTTTGAGCAAATGATTTAACTTCCTTGAGTCTCAGGTTTCTCGTCTGTAAAATGTAGGGATTGGACTAGATGTTTTCTAAAGTTCAAGCTCTATCTAGATCTCTGTTTTACTCCTGAAGTAAACAGGTAGGCTTCATAGCAAAGCCAGACCTTAGAGAGCAAGTAAAATCTGCAGCTGCTGATAAGCTATCAATATTCCTGATGAATTAATGATAAAGAAATTCCATAAACCACAAAATCCCTGCATTATCAAATCTATAAGTAATAATTATGATGTATCTATGAATATTTAAATACTTTTAATTTAATTCACTCCTGGCCTATTTGCTACTGCTTCTTTCCTGCAATTCTTTAAAGTGAGAATTTTATTATTATTTTTTAAAAAGATCCCATGAAGATTTACTAAGCTGATTTCAAACATTGTCTCCTAGGGGTACATTGGGGGGAGTATACTTTCTCATTTGATCTTGTTATGGCTTACATAGCGCTTTTCTCACATGATTCTTAGAAAATACCTTTTGATTATTCTCCTACTCTCAGTTTTACAGATGAGGAAGCTGAGGCTTAGAAATAAATGCAAAGTGACTTGGTCATTCCAAAACAGTAGAATTTGAACCTACATCTTCTAATTCTCCAGTACAGGGACCTTTTCACTGTCTCATATGATCCATTGCCAAGACAAGTCAGAAAAATAGAAGTGAATAGAACAGTTCAGGATCTCAAGTAACAGAGACATAGTAACACATTCCTATAATCCATGGATAGGGTGTGTTAGGAGGATGTCTGTGGTTAACAGAAAACACACACACATGCACACGTACACAATGTATGTGAGTAGTCATGTACTTATGTACAGGTATAACCACGTACTGTTAAATTTCTAAGGTAATAATAAAAATAATGATAATGCTAATCAGCATTTATATGACATGTTAGGGTTTGCAAAATGCTTTACAAATATTGTCTCACTTCATCTAAACAACAACATAGGGAAATAGGTATTATTTTTATCTCCATGTTACAGATGAGAAAACTGGGCAGACAGAGGTTAAATTACTTACCCAGGGTCATTTAGTCAGGGATTGTCTGAGGCTGGATTTTATCTCAGGTCTTCCATTTTCCATTTCTAGGTCTCTATCCATTGTGCCTCATAACTACATTGGTTAAGTAGAGTTTTGGCATCTTTGAACACCAATCAAAGTAGGTCACTGCCATGCTTGTGGTCGGATATTTTCATCCCAAGAGATGATACCATATACATCTACAGTCTAGGATATTAGCTTTGTTCAGAACTGCCATCTGATTCTGTGTGGGTCGAGGTGTGTAAGACAAGTTCTGTTTCTTACTAAGGAAGAAAAAGGGAAGCTGGGGCTTTTTACAAGGTAAGAAGAGGCCAGAAACTTCTAAAAATACCAATCAAGACTAGAATATATGAAGAGAAACACAGGGACTTGTAGGTTTCCTTTGGTATTATAGTTCTCTACATGTCTACATGTCTCATCTCCCTCTGGGAAATGGATCTAATCTAACTAGCCCTCATCATGGGCGTAGGAAATAGTGCATTTGTATGGCACTTTAATGTTTGTAAGTATTCTCTCATTTTATCTTTGCAACAACCCTGGGAAATAGGTGCTGTTGCCATTTTACATATGAGAGAACTGAGGCAGACGGAGGTTAAATGACTTATAGAAGGTCATAATTAAAGTTTCTGAGGCTAGACTTGAACTCAGGTCCTACCCAATCTTAAATCTACTTTGATATCTTAAGATGCCTTAAGAAAAAAGAAGAAGAAAGAAAGTCAAAGAAGCTTTGGAATATCACCTTCTCTTTGGTGAGAGACAAAATGGAAAATTCCATGCTCAAAATGCCTTCTTGTATCTGTCCTTGCCACTTGACCAAGCTGTACTTCCAGATTTAGATACCAACTGCTCCTGATGACATAGGGATGGGGATTAATCTTGGGATTAGTATGGAGCTTCCAGGGAAGAATATCCATTAGCAATGCAGGTTGGCACCTTTTCTACAACTTTGAGTCTTAGAGAGTTGCTTAGAATACTAAGAGATTAGGTGACTTACCCTGGGTCACATAGATGGCTCTAGGTCAGAGGTAGGATTTGAACCCAGGCTTTTCTACTTCTGAAGTCAACTTTCTGTACACTTTGCCATCCTGCTTCTTCCCTTATGATGCAATCTTGCTGAATGTTGTCCTTGTGTGTGTGTGTGTGTGTGTGTGTATGCACATGTGAGAAGGCATTGCCCATAGCAGCAGTCTCAGGGTCCAATATAAACGAGGCAGAGGAGTTCTCATTCATTCATCAGGAGTATCCAACCAATGGATTAGATTCATTAAACTCCAGGGATATTAGATTCCCATGAGAGCTGGACTTGGATGTAATAGTTATGTTGGGAGAAATGTGCTGGGTTAAAGAAGACGAGAAAATGTGTGGGTAGGTCTGCTATGGCATCAGGAACTATGGTCTCCTGAAGAATCCTGACCAACCTAGAGCCAATTAGATAAATGCCTGAACTTGAGTAATATCTGTAGATCTGAAATATCTTCTTAGCTCTGATGACTGTTTGCAAGGTATCACTTCCTGATCATGCCTCTAATAACAACTTTCATCTCTGAATTGTCTCTCTCTAGTTTCTGCCTTTTACAAACTATGATATTATTGACCCCTTCTATCTTGTACATTGCTATCCCTCTGGTTCAGGCCCTCATCACCTCATGACTGGATTATTGCAACAACCTGCTGGTTGGTCTACGTGCCTCAGGTCTTGCCCCACTCTAGTCCATCCTCCTCCATCCCCCACTCAACTGTCAAATTCCTCATCCTAAAATAAAAGTCTGATCACGTCATCTCTTCTCTTTAATATACTCCTGTGTCTTGCTGCTGCTTCCAGGACCAAACACCATATCCTCTGCTTGGTTTTCAAAGTCCTTTATAACCTAGCCCCTTCCTTCATTTCCAATCTTCTTATGCTTTGCTCTCCTCCATGTACTCTGTGACGGAGTGACACTGGTCTCCTTGTTGTCGCTCACACACAACACTCCTCCTTCCACCTCTGAGCATCCTCACTGGCTTCCATCCATATTTGGACTTCTCTCTTTCCTCATCTCTGCATCTTAGATTTTCAGGATTCGTTTAAATCTCAGCAAAAATTCCACCTTCTGCAGGAAGTCTTTCCTAGTCTTCTTTAGTCTTAGCACCTTCCTTATGAGACTACCACAAATTTATTCTGTATAATATCTTATTTGTTCGTAGCTGTTAGCATGTCATTTCCCTTGTTAGATTGTGAGCTCCTTTAGAGCAGGGATTCTCTCTCTCTGCGTTTTTTTCCCTTTTTAAAATTCCTAGCACTTAGCACAGAACATTCACAGTAGATTCTTAAAAATGATAGTTGAATGACTGATTATTGACTGTCTTTTTCACAGAAACCTTCTGGCTCTTAATTCTATAAATACATTATTGTTTGCATTTAGTTCACTCTCCCTTGCATAGTAGAGATTTATACAGCTTGCTACCTGTTTGACCTTGGGCAAATCACTTAACTTCATTAAGCCTGTTTCCTCATTTGTAAAGTGATGGGTTTGGAATAGCTGACTTCCAAGGACCCTTCCAGCTCTGTTTTTGTGATCCTTCAGCTTCCTCTCCATTACATTGTAAACTTCAGAAGAATAGTTTAACTCAATTTAAGAAACATGTAAAAAAGATTCATAACCTTCTTTGTATCAACTTGACCCCACCTAGCTTATGCTTTGGATGAGTGGTGCTTATGATATGGATGAATGAAAATTTCACCTATAAAACTCCAGAGAAAGAAAGTAACTCAGCATCCCTCAGGTAGATTAAAAGACATAGTCTAGTTCTAGTCACACAACCAATATAAAGGGGCTGCTCCCACCCAAGTGGTAGGGGAATACAGAAAATCTTCTCTTAGAAGCAGGTACCTGGCATCTCCCACATGGATGCCTCTATCTTAGGTGATTTGGAAATTTGCTATTCATTTGTGCTAACAGTGATTCAAAGGGAAGATGCAACAATTCAGTAAAAGAGAAAGATAATCGCACTTGGAGTCAGGTGGCCCAGGAGAAGAGATTCTCTTGTGTAATGGTAATGGAATTTGAAGATCCCCTTGTGGGATGGACTTATTGATGTTATGAGAGGGGGTTGAACAGGGAGGAGCTAGTGCTGTGTATAGGGAAAAGCCCAAGCACAGAGAGGCCAGAAGGAGCAGCATCGTGGAGACAGAGAGAGAGAAAACTGCCTGGAACAAGAATGCCTAGAGAAAGAGCTGTGGGGGCCAGAGTTTCTGAGAGAGAGAGAGAGCTGCCAGATGGAGCAGACTGGGACTTCTGAGGGCCACTCAGAGCTGCCAAGAACTGAGGAGGCATGACTGTGGTGCTGGTATTTTGTCTGTCTGTTTTGATGTTACTTTGTCAGATTTGTTTGTTGATGGAGGCCTCAGACCTTGTTGTTGGGTCTAGGTTGATTTCATAGGCAGAGAGTGAATTGATGAGGATGCTGGCAATGTTTATGAATGTTATTGTGGCTTTGTTAAGTTTTGTCTTCCCAGGAACAGAAACTGCTGAGAACTTGCCTCCGGTCAAGATGAAGAAAAGACCTCTCCTTGGGTACTGAATGCTGTGATGATATTGTAACCTAGTTGTGACCTAGGGGTGGATGGCCTTTGTTCTTTCCACTGCCCCTTGATAGGGTGCTTGGTGGTGACTGATATTATTGTCATTCAGTTGTTATCAAGGGGTGGAAAACTTTTGATCTTTGTACTTTATGACTGACCAAACGAATGTACTTTGTTTATGATTGGAAACTAATCCCCAGTTGAGAAGAGAGAAGACTTTGTGATTGACTAAATGAATGCACCTTGTTTAAAAGAGAACTTTAAGCTTTGTACTTTGTTATTGAATTGAGGACTTACTAAATGATTGAGTTCCACGTGGTGAATGCTGTATTTTGATTTTCTGCAAATGTTTTGCCTTAATTTGTTACTGAATAAATGGAGAGATTACTAAGCTTGTAATCAGAACATTGGAAGCTGCTCATGCTTGGCATTATATCTTGTTATCAATTCTCTATGATCTTGAGCAATTCACTTCCTTTCTCTCAGCCTCATTTTTCCCAACTATAAAATACTGGAGTTGAACTAGATGACCTTGAAGGTAACTTCCAATTCTAATTTCTATGAATCCAGCAAGCTAGTCTGTATCAGTACCAAGATTTGAATTTGGATCTTCAGACTTGAAGACTAGTGTCCTTTCCAGTCTTCAGAGTACTTCACCATTTTACCACCCTTGCCATTCTCTAAGCTTTACTCATTGCCTACTCCAGAGAATGGTATGCTAGTGAATGTTCTTCTATCTGTGATTCCTTTCCCTGCCCCTCTTCATTTCTATTGTAGGTTGAAGTTGCTTTGAAATTTCTCCTGACTGACTTTTTGGAATTCTGGCCACCTGCCCCAAGCTGTCAGCCAATCTTTAGTTCTTTCTATTTGTGCTTTTTTATCAGGAAGTTGCTTTAGTCTCTGCACTCTATTCTTTGTTCCTCACACTGGTGCCTTTTCCTTTAAGGGAAGAACAAGGTTTCCTTAAGATAAGGCTGGTTATGGCTCAAGTGGGATAAACCTGCCACTTTCCACATATACCTTAGTTCTGTTTTAGAAATGCAGAGAGCTGAGACCCAGCTAATTGAATTACTTGTTTGGCATCACAAAGAGTGGTTGTGTTTGGGCTGAGCCCTTTGGTTACCTGTGGTTACCCAGGCGGACGAGAGAAATGGCATTTCCGGTTGTTCTATAGCAATAAACCTGGGAAGATAAGAGAAGGGGAGATCACATCTGCTGGTTATGTCAACATGGGCAAATCTATTACCACCTGGAGCTTCTCTTTCCATAGCCATGAAATGAGGGTGTCTTCCTATTGTAAGGCTCAGATAAGAGCAGCAAGGGCACTTAGGTAGCACAGTGGATAGAGCACCAGGCCTGGAGTTAGGAATACTCATCTACCTGAGTTCAAATCTGGCCTTAGACACTTACTAGCTGTGTGACCCTTAACTGTGGGTCACTTTGCCCTGAGCTGGAGAAGAAAATGGCAAACCACTCTAGTATCTTTGCCAAGAAAATCCCAAATGGGGTCACAAAGAGTTGGACATGATTAAAATGACAACGGGCAATATAAGATGCATGAACATTTGAAAGACCTAAAACCCTTATGTACATTTCTATTATGTTTATTGTTACAACATTGCCCCAAACAGCTTTCATTGAGCTGTTTATCATTGATTATTATTATTATTACTGTTCATTGAATATTATCAAGATGTTACTTTCCTCAGCTCTGTAAGATACCTGTACTACTGACTTTCACAGAATTGTCAAGAGGAAAGTATTTGTTTCATAATATCAGATTTGAAAAGGACCTTGAAGATCATGTAGTTCAACCTCTTCATTTTAGAGATGAAAGAACTGAGACTTGGGGAGTAGTTGTGACTTGCCTGAGATTACCCAGGTAGGAAGTAGGAAAGCTGGAATTTAAGCCAGGGTCAGAAGAGCTAGGACATCATTCTGCAGATGAGGAAACATTTGGAGGGAGTTGAAGTCACTTGCCCCAGGCCACACAGCTAGTAAGTGTCAGAGTTGGGTTTGAACCCAAGCCCTGTGACTGTCTTTCTTTTACAACTTTTTCCATTGTGTGATAGTCCCACGACTCCAAATTAGTGCACTATGTCATAATGCCTGTCAAAAAGCCCACTATTAAATCTTAAAATGTGCTATTATTCTGCAGCTGGTCTTTTCTCCTGTGATCAGCCTGGCTTGGTCCTATTGTGTCTCAGCTTAATCCCATTTGGGCAGATCTGGCTTTGGAACTGAGAGGAAGGAATGGGGGACCTTA